>NW_020524400.1:0-47193 GCF_003368295.1 Carassius auratus
TCTGGCCTGTGGTGTTATAGGCATCACTCAGTGAAGTCCAGCTTTAATCAGAATGGTGACCAATCTGGATTCCCTTCCGTAGCACTTGGCCCACTGATGATTATGATCTCTATTTTTGCAAGTTAATGTTTAAGTAATTATACTTTAACCATGTAAAGCTGTTTTTCCACACACCTCTATTTGGGCACTATTTAGCTACAAAGTGATGTTCGTTTCCTCTGATCTCTGCTTTATTCAATAAAGACTGAGCAGACTGGATATGTGTGTGTGTCTTTATGAATACATCTTAAAGAGTATAGCATTAAACCTGATTCTATTCAAAGTTGTTGTTGTTGTAATCAAAAAATAAGAATCAATGATGGTAACTGAAAACTAAACTTAGATTTTAGTTTAACAAAAAAATATTTTAAAGGTAATAAAAATGCCAGAAACACACAAAATGATTAAAACATCTCAAAACAAAAAATAAGTTAATTGAAAATATTGTATGTGTGTGTGTGTGTGTATATGTATGTATGTATGTATGTGTGTATATATATATATATATATATATATATATATATATATAAAGTGATACTGTAATAACTACTGTTTATGGGATGAAATATAATCTCTGTAGTCTCAAAAAGCCTGAAAGTTAGTTTTATATTTACTACAATAAAACTTTCCTCTGTCATTAAAAAGTTTGAAAGCTGCTTACACTGTTGGAAGAAGATCCTGAAGAAGCTTGATATATACACGTTGATGCCTCATTATCATAGACAGTAAAAGCTCATTAGTGGCTGTTTCAATGGGCCGTTATTCGAAAGGCGTCCGCCATATTGTAACGGTCCACTTGACGTCATTCACCAAAGTATTCACTGACTATTCGAAAAATATCACAATCCTGCACAGAACCCACAGAACGGCTCTAAATTAACCTTTCCAAGATGGCGGCCGCATATACGTGCCTGGAGCCGTTTTGGAAACCTAATAAATGTAAGGGAAGTTAAACTGGTTTGACTGGTCCCAGTCCAAGTTTAGAGAAGTCGCTTGCCTGAGAATACACCACTGGATGGCAGACTTTTCTTGCGCGTAGGACTCAAAAGCACCTTAAAGAAAAGCCAAGCTTAGGAAAGCTTTGCAATACTTTGAAATAAGGAGTTGGCCGAACTTAATTATCACATCGCTTCCTTTAATTATTACTTTTATTTACACTCTTTATGGGCCTTTGCTTTTTAAGCATATATCATTTTTTAGACACTCTTTAACATAGTCAGTCTCTATAGCCTACCTAGTTTGGCGCCAGGCTGCAGCAGACAGCATAACGAAACCTTAAGCCTTTCAGACATTTTTCAGAGTCACTGCATATATCAGATATACATCCCTCAGAGGTGGGCAAGTCATTGTTTGTTCTGATGAATTATTGATTTTAGAATGGGTGGTCTCGCCCTTGACAAAATCTGACTCTATATCTGAAACTGCTATTTAACAGCTGCCGCCCGGTGCAGGCCAGCTTCGCAGATGGCCAGCGGACTGCTGCTGAAATTACATGCTCCAAAAACCTCTTTCTCTTTTTAACGGGGCAGCCTCCCATGCTGAAGAAACTTGGCATTTCCAGTTTCCTCCTCCAGAGAAAATGAAGATTCCCCAGAGACCCAAGACCTGCAAAGACCACAGATGAGTTTCACAGTTCAAAAACCAACCAAATTTGCACCCAAAATACAAGTGTTTTTGATGGTTAAAATGTAGAAAACTTGGTCTTGTGATTATTTCACAGTTTGTTCATTTCCTACCATAGGCACATTATTACGGCCGATGCATTCAATCCAGACAGGAATAAAAATAGGACAGTTATGTAATACATTTTTTTCGTTTGTAATTTATTGTTGAGTAATGCGTTACTCTGCCCTCCTTTTATTACAGGTGCAACAGCACAAAGGCCTTAAAATGCATTGAGGAAGTACAATCAATGATCCTCACATGGACAAATTTCCAGAGAGCAGACAGAATCACTGGAGCGTAATGAGTCAAAATGCTGGCGTATAGAAATAGCATCAGCAAGGCGAATCATGAATAATGAAGGAGCCGTCCGTTCCCACCGGAGCACAAGTCATAGGCCTCAAATAATGTCAGCACACACTAACAGGTCTTGTGTCTTACAAAAAGCATCCCCACTCGAATGAATGCTTCAAAACCTTTCCTCATCTGGGTGGGCTGGATGGCCAGACTTTACAGTGGCACCTACAAAGACTGACTGTGTGGAGACTGTACAGCATGAATAGGCTACTGTGTCTTTGCCCATCTTGTGTATTTGGCACAGATGGCAAGCGTGCATGAAAACCACATATATTTTCCTCCTTGGACTTGCTCAAGCACGTGCTTGGGGATATAATTATTGTTTTGGTTGTATAAAAGCTTAGCTTGAAGCGTAGTAGTAGAAATTAGTCTAAACCCAAAAAGATCCCTCTTAAAATCTTAAAGCATACTTGCTTCAACAAGAATACGATGTTTGCAATAGCAAAGCGAAAGCTTTTTTTGTAAAACAGACAAATATAATTTTCTGCATCATAACTCTGGTCTTTTGTCACATGATCAGAATTTATCTGATACAGATATAATTTATAATATCATCTACCTGATTTTTCAACGCGGACGTAAGCGGTGAATGTGCGAGACTCCCAGTTCATCAGCTGCTGAAGGGAAATAATGATAAGAATAACAGTAAGTTATGTTAAAAGTTATGTTTACTGTTACTTTGGTTAATGCATCATCCTTATTAAATCAAAGTATTACATTTCTTTAAAAAAATATTACTGAGCCCAATTAAAATTCAACAACTGAGGAAACATTTGGATCTGTTTTTAAAGTTTATCGGATGGTGTTTGTGTCTTTTAAATCATTTATAAATGAATTGTGTCCACCTGAGCGGTTGTTCGGACCTCTGTTTCCTAGCAACAAGGCCAGATGTCCTGGATCACTGTGGGAGGCGAGTGCGAATCTAAGCGGATATTTTGGTTCGATCATGTTAATGTTACATAAGTGCTTTTTACACCTCAAAGAACTTAAGCTGATTTTATTGGCTTTTTAACCCTTGTTTCTGGTTTTAGCTGTACAGTTTTCCCACTTTTTATCTTGTCCCATCCCTTTGAAGCTTCATAGTTTGTAAAAATCAAAATGCTTTCCTTTGGTTAAATCTGACTGTGTTAATCTTAGTTTCTGTCTGGACCTTTATTGAATTATTATATATTTATTTAATCTCTTGTGGAATGTATTGATATGTTCAAAACCTTTTAGCTGCCCTCTCAGAATGGTCGTTTTCTGAGGAACTTACGAGATGAAGTTCCTCCAATGATGTCAAAATTCCAGGAAATCTGTTACAACTAAAGTATTTGAGGAACTTGATTTGCATAGTGAGGTTTCTTTAGCACACAATATGATATTTGACCGCTTCAAAAGTTAAGTTCTCCAGAGGGCTCCTCCAGCTCAACCTGAGGAACTCCAAATGTACAAGTATCTTCTCATTTTTACAGTATAATGTAATGGCCATCTTTAGTCTGGGGATATTTTTAAACCAATGCTAGAGGTCAGATGCCATTCATACTACAAGCCAGTGGTCACTGAATGCTCTCTTATGTCTTCAGAATCCTCCTGACCAGACCTTTGGCCCCCAGGTATTTGTGTTATTCAGCCAGAACCTCGAAATAATCTGCGCCTGTGATGTCTGAGGATGGAGGATCGCTGTGTGGTCCACTTTTACTGGAGTTCAGTCACTTTTTACTGCCTGAGAAAGTTTCCTCTCTGCTCCGCTATCAGGTTATGGCAAAAGAAAAGTGAAGGACACATAAAACAGATGGACTTTTATTGCACCCTTTGGAGTTCAACGACTCTTCTTGAGTGAGTTGACTCAGATCACATTCATTCCATCACACATTATGATCTTTTTGTGTGTGTGTGTGTGTGTTTGCGTGTTTCTGAACATCAGGGCCTGAGAATCTATTTGAATGAACATGCCTTAACCCATATTTAAGTGTGTGTTTGACCTCTTTGCTCTACAGATCAAGTGGAATCACTAACATCTGCTCTTAATTTTATGACCTTGTTAGATCAGTGTGCTAAAAGGAAAATATTTTGTAAAAATATAATACAAATTAAATGGAATTAATATTTATAAAGCAGTGGACTCCCAATGTCTGAGGCCACACAAATCCAGTTACAAATCTGATTTGAAGCTGAAATCATTTTTTTTAAAAAGATTGAAGATTAAAACATGAATATTGAAAATAAAACAAAGTGCAAAGCTTAAAAATCTTAACTATTGGGCTTGCATATATATATATATATATATATATATATATATATATATATATATATATATATATATATATATATATATATATAGTTTTATGAGAAATTAGAAAATTAAGAGAAATTAAAATGATTTTGACTGGTGGCCTCAGATATGTGTGCACCTGTGTGTTATCATATTTTGAAGTATAAATCTATTATTTCAAAGTGTTTTAATGTAGCTTTTTGTGTTTTACTTTGGTGATAATGTTTGTCAGTGTGTGTATATATAGTCTTTAACTAGTTTTATGACCTCAAAATGTTACAATGTTTAATTTGGCAAGCCATCAAAGGAATCTGCTTATTTGTAGCTACTTATTATCTTATTGAAATCTTGCTCTAGGCCAGTTCTCACAGCGGCAACTATAAAGCTTGACCTTTGACCCTGTAGTGATGGGACAAACATGCAGACGGGAACTGATCCCTGTTGTAAACGATATCAATCAGTCAATAAAATAGCCAGGCCGATCAATACATTGCTAGATTTATATGATAAAGACCCCTCCAAGATTTTAAACTGAACTTAGAATGAATATAATCCACATTTTTACCTCTCTGACGATGAAACACTGTCCAGCTTGCTCATTCGTAAATTGCAGCCACAATAGGAGTGTGAACATTGTCAGTTTGTGGGACATTCCCACCATAAAGTTTAAACAGGAAGTGGAATATAAAGGCTTCTCAGGGTTATTACTCCAAATAATAAGCTCCGAATGTACTTGGCAAAGCTTACATCAATGTTGCTACACAAATCACTTTCCCATTTTCTTATTAGTGTCCTGTAGGGTTTAGGATTAGCTCCTGTAAACAGCAGTTATTTAAATGTTTTAGTCAAATGCTAACGCACATGCAAATGACCGTTACAGGTGTGGCTGCAGGGGGATCAGACTGAGGAAGAACACCTGGATATGTCGCGGTGAGTTGAGCTCCTTCTTTTATTCTTTGTGTAGTTTTCAACAACTTCAGGTAAAAAAAACATTAATTGGACCTGATTCATTTTTATTTTTATTTTCAATTGATATCTAATGTTTTTTTTTTTGTGCTCCTTTGAAATATTTTCACATGAAACAGTAAACTTTTTTTATACTGTACATATAACATGTAATTTTAGTTAAAATAAAAGACATATTTTAAAAGTTAAATTTACCACTTAGTTAAAAATAAATGAAATATATTAAAGTATATAATAAAATAATAATGAAAATAAAAAACAAGTAAATATATATACATATGTGTGTGTGTGTAAAAAAATAGATTTATAGTTTAATACTATATATGCAACATATTACAATGTAAATGAATCAAATACAGTACAGCACATTCAGATGTTAAATAAAATTACATTTACATTACATTTATGCATTTAGCAGACACTTTTATCCAAAGCAACTTACAGTGAATTCAGGCTATACATTTTTTACCAATATGTTTTTTCCCTGGAAATTGAACCCATTACCTTAAGTGCTGCTAACGCTCTTCCACTGAGCCACAGGAACAAATGTTTATGCTAATATGCCATTAAATTATAAAATATATATTTTTAATGTAATTTATTTTGTGTTGTATTGCTTTTGTTTACGTTTCTAAAAAAATCCATATATTTTATTATTTAATTTGTAACATTTGAATTATTTTTATTTTTTATATTATTTATTTCAGGGGCAATTATCTTAATTGTCACAAATTACTGCAACAACAAAAAAAGTCAAAATAGAGACCAAATGTAGGCTTTATTTAAATGATAAATTAATGATAATTACAACAACAACAACAACAACAAAAATAATAATAATTTAAAAAAATAACAACAATAATAATAATAATTATTATAATTATTATTATTATTATTATTATTATTGTTATGTAAATAATAATGCTTAGTATTATTGTATTTTCGATAACCTTTGTGAGATATCCAAATATTTTCTGTGTCAATATCTTTTAACCTGTACAAGCAATCACTGACTTGCCATTCTCTTACTAAGTGCAATTGCTTTAGGGTTGCGTGTTTTTTTATTATCAGGTTGGTGTCGTGGAGCGTCATACCAGAGGCAGTTTTCATTCCTGACCTCTGCTTTTAGGTTAAGGTTATTTCAGAGTTGGTAAAAACAGTCCTTTCTCTATCTCTGAGCTCGTTAGACAGAGGATGCAATTAGAGTCATTAATTGGAATGGGGGGCGTACTGAGAAAGAAATGAACACCTGGAGGCAAACGGGAGAGTGGGTGGGATTTTCGAGAGTGCAGGGGTGATTGGAAAAAGCCACGTTTGTGTGTGTATATGTATGTGTCTGTGTGTGTGTGTATTTGTGTGGATGTCTGCATCTCTGATAACTTTCAGCATCTTAATGAAGCATGCAAACGCAGCTTTGTTTAACTGCATAATACAGCTGCTAGTCTTCTTTATTGGATTTGTCCTCATTTGCACTTGCAGACTGTCTGTCTGTGGATTTTTGTGCATGAAATGTGTAAATTATTCTCCGGTATACTCGGGTCAGATCTCAAGGGGCAGGGGTTATTCTTCATGATTTGTGCCAACTGTATCACTAGTTATTTAAAGATATTCATGTCTCTTGAAGTGTCCTCAGCTGACCTTTCAGCAGTGTCTGCTGTTGAAGTAGAGGGAGTTACTACTTTTATAGCTCTCTGTGTGTGGCGGGTAGGATTTGCTATCTTTGTAGAGAACAAATGTCCCCACAAGGGTAGTAAAACCTGAAATCATAGATGATTGTTGAGTCTGGCCTAGGTAATATCCCTGATCAAATAAAAGAAAATCTATTGAAATATAATAAATACAAAGTGAAATAAATAAAAAAGAAATAAAATAAAAAAAAATGAAATAAAAAAGTATAAAGTATTAAATGAATTAAAATATAAAATACAAATGAAACAACATAAAATAACACAGCAAAACAATAGCAAACATATCCTATAAAATAGCAAAGAAATTAAATATTGAATGAAATAAGAATAAAATGTAATGAAACAAAATCTAAAATAAAGCAACGTGAAATAACAATAAAAAACACTTGAAATTTATTTATTTATGAAAACATTAAAAGTTCATTGTAATGATTTGGGATAGGCTAACAGTTAGATGTTTTTTATCAGTTTAGTTGTAATAATTATTATTATACTAATAATAATTAAATAATTATGAAATGCTGTTTTTATGAAATTCTGAAATTACATAATAAATTAAATAATTCAATATCTGAATTATGTATTTAAATAAAATAAAATAAATCAGATAACTTAAAATGAAATAAAATACAAAATTAAAATAGGAAATAGAAAATTAAATGTTAATAAAAATATCACACAACAAAATGTAAAATACAGATATTTTATTCAAAATATCTAAATAAAATACTGAAATATTCTGGTATAGAATTTTAAAATAATATAAAATTAAATACATGTTTGTAAACTTAGATCTCAGAATAATGCTGTGGTTAGTCTATAAAAACTGTCGTTCTGGCTTTATTTATTGAAGTCTGGGCCTAGATCAGCACCTTTAGGAATCTTAAGGACAAACTAACTGGGAAGAGTAAGACCATTTGCTTACTCAGCTACTGTGTGTGTGTGTGTGTGTGTGTGTGTGTGTGTGTGTGTGTGTGTGTGTGTGTGTGTGTGTGTGTGTGTAGCACTCTGTGGGTGGTAAAAGTGCAGACTGCCCGTTTAAGGGAGGGATTATTCTTTTTCTTTCCTTTGGGACAGGACATCAGTCTGGGAGGAATTTTTACCTTCTGATGTTTTAATCCCCCACTTTTTCTCCATCTCTCCCTCCTCATGTCCCTTTTCTGCTGTCCTCATCAAAATGATGCCTGAGCATCTCTAAGTAGTTTTGATGGGATTTCAGTCGCTTTGTATTATGTGGGTTTGTGTGCCTGTGAGAGTGTTTATCTCTGTTTGCTATTACAGACAATGTTCTGACATGTAAAAGTGTTGTGAAAAAAATAAATAAATAAAAGCACCATTAATTTGGACTCAAGACATTAAGATCAAGACATTTATAATTCAGTACTGATTGCTGCTCAACCATGAAATGTGTGTGTGATTGAGCTTGAATTGAACACACATTTCAAATCCAGATACCAATAATACAAAGACAACTAGAACTATATGAGAAGAACTACCCACATGGAAAGAACCTATATTAGGATATATGCGCATATATAAAACCTATATGCAGTTTATATGCACATGTTTGCTGCATGTATACAGTATATATGCACATATATGATAATATATATGGTGCATATATGCGTATATATGCCACATAATGGCGTCAGTCAGAGCAAGAAGTACCAATCAGGTAAGAAAATCTAAAGTTTTCCTTGTGTTAAGTCAAAGTCTTTGATTTTTCTTTGAGTTTCTGTTTTGGGGTGCTTTTGTTTTGCATTGTTGTATTGTGTAATCGGTTTATTACGCCGTTAATAGATGATTTTTTTGAGTGTTTGGGAGATGTGAAAGCACATGACTCTCTGTAACGTATTGACTTTAGTATATATATACTAGGGCTGAAACAATTAGTCGACATTATCAACAACGTCGACGATAAAACAAATTGTCGGCAAATGTTTTTGAGTAGTGGTTTGATCTCGTATCTATCTAATGTGAGACCCTGCAATAATGCGGTTTGACAAGTGTGGCGCTGTAGCGCAAGACTGTATTACAGCTTTCCTGATTCAGTTCAAAAGAAGAAGACAGAGCTTCAGTTAACCTGAGAGCCTGAGGCTGCTGAGCGGCGTTTGGATAAATATGCAAATTTATACTGCATGCCTTCCTCTCAATAACTAAATAAACACAACAAAAACATAACGCGAAGTAACAGCAGCACTTAAGAACACATTTGATTACAGTGATGTGGATGTTTGCACGTACTCTGAGGTTCGGTACTCCAGTAAAGAAAAGTCCACCCAGATGGAAATAACCTATATAAACATATCAAAACCTATATTAAAACATATATGTTTATATAGGTTATTTCCATGTGGGTAGAGACAGATCTCATCCTTTCTGCCTGACCTGGTAATAAGAGATTCACAGTATGGAATAAAAGAAGGAGAGAGTGAGGACAGCAGAGAAAAAGGAAGTGAGAGAGACGCCAGGGGCTGACTGCTCTAACACTGCTGCATCGCTTTTGATTTGCATGCTCTATATCTCTGAGCACTTGTATTTGTGTTTTGTGTTGTACAGGCATGAAACTAGAGCAGAGCTATTGTGCCGTGTTCCAGTAACAATGATGAAAGGCGATGAGAAAGATATTTGGATTAATGTACAGTCTTTGCAGGCTAGACTCTTGGATAGATTCTACTTAAGTTACAAGTGCTCTGTTTCATCACCAGCCTGATTTCAAAGGCAGATCAGATAAATCTGCAAAAGCAACTGTAGATAGGGCTTGTGGGTCCAAAAGTTTATTTTGTATGCTTGTTTTTGTGCTAGCTATAATTCTGGGGACAGAATTACTCAAAAGTAAAAGTCAATCATCATTTATCATTTAGACAGCTAGACATTGTCGTACACTGCCCATATCACATTCATAACACCAGCAGCCCCAAATGTATTGCTTATCCTGGTAAATGACACCACTTTTAATTCACCACCTGATTCAGCTGTTAAACTTCATTTTAATACAGAGTGTACTCTCTCTGACTGCCCAGCCACACTGAGATTTTGTCACTGGAAGATTCTGTATACTCTCAGATGAGCTTTTTGTGTTATCATCTCTCAGAGTGATTCAGGAGTGAAGAAGCGTTTATATTGTGCAGCAGCAGATATGTGACTATTATTAATATAATGTCTTGGGCCCTTAGTTATCCAGTTACAGAATTCACTGATATTCTGTGACTAACCAAAATTCTATATATCTGAAGCAGTGTTGGCTGTCAATGCTGTTTTGAAGATTGATTCAGCCTCTATGAATCACAGACTGAATTTACATGTTTATGTATTCATTCAAGTTCGCTTTATTTACTGCTTGGTCTGACTTATCACCTGTTACGTTGGTCTTCATTTATGAATATGTACATGGAAATGGTACTGTATTTAAGACCATGGTTTATTTTATTCATTACACTTCAAAAGTTTTGGTCAAAGATGTTTTAAATGTTTTTTAAAAGAAGTCTTTTATACTCGCCAAGGCAGCATTTATTTAATTGAAAATACAGTAAAAATTGTAATATCGGAATTATAATTATAATTTAAAATAGCTGTTTTCTATTTTAAAATGTTATTAATTCTTGTGATTGCGAAGCTGAATTTTCAGCATCGTTACTGCAGTCTTCAGTGACGCATGATCCTAAAATGCTGATTTGCAGGTTTTTTTGTAACATTAGAAATGCCTTAATTGTCACTTTTCACCACTATTTTGTATAACTATTATTTAATAGTAGGGATGCACGATATTGGATTTTGGCCGATATCGATATGCCGATATTTTCTAAATAATTTTGGCCGATGCCGATACCGATATCGATATATATACAAATATATACTGATATATTTAAACTTTAATTTTACTGAAGAGAAATCCATGTATGTCTTCTGTACTGATTCTACCATAAATTTATTATTTTACAAATGTAGACAGACATTCACATCTGAAAAACAGGTCAATTATTTCACTTGGAGAATATCGGTTTGGCTTATCGGCAGAAATATTCATATCGGCCGATACCGATAATGGTCATTTTAAGCTTTTATCGGCCGATACCGATGTTGTGCCGATATTATCGTGCATCCCTATTTAATAGTAACGGAAAAAGTACTGTTTATTTTCATCCAGGACATTTTTTTCTTTTTTACAGTATACAGAACCCTCTGATTACAGAATATTCCATATAAAATTCCATAATCCATCCGTCAGGCAGTGAGCTGTCAGCGTGCAAATTACAAGACTCCTACATCAAGCAGACAGGCAGCGTACACACAACATTTCCCACAGATTAACAGACGTCACACCGAAGACCTCATTCAAAGTCGACCGGGCCCTCATATTCATTTTGATTAGATTTGCATTTTTCAATTTTAGAACAGAAATTGCTCTGTGATGTTGTTTGGTCAAGTCCCACAAGCCCATCTTGGCGTGTGTGTTTTCGTAATGAATTTTTCCCAACCCCATTTGGCCAGACCTCACTTTTTCTGCATCACTTGAATGTTTGACTCCGTTTGGTGTCTGGACTTGTGTCCCAGGGGCTTTGATGTAAATTGGAGAGAATCTCAGCACTTGGACACTCCGTCTGGGCATCCAGCCTAATGAGTGCAGCCCGGGTCACCTCCGCACCTCTCTCTCCTTTTTTGTCTCTTTCTCTCCGCCTGCCCTCCCTTCCCTTCTTCTCCATTATCCACCTCTATGTCTGTCCTCTCCGTGAATTACATTTTTCATCCTACACAGTTTTTCTGTTTTCCTTCTTTCACATCTAAACACACTTTCCATCTGTCCCTTTGTTGGTTGTCGCACTCATCCTGTTCATAATACATCTCCCAGAGAAAGAAGACCCATGAAACCAGTAGTTTCCTGCTCTCAATAGACTTGGCCCACTTTTTTAGCTTACTGTCAGATGTAATAATGTAGCAGTGTTCTTGCATTAGCATGTCTGGTTAGAAGATGCCCATCAGCTTTGCTGAGCTTAACTGGAGCTTGTGTAATTCATGAGAAATCACTCTGCCTATAAAGTTGCAACTAATATGCGGTGATGTGAGGGAATGTACAATTTGCTTATGAATATTATTCTCGCTTTTTCAGCTACACTCCTTAATTATGCACAATCATATATAAGAAAGTTAATAATAATATATATATATTTTTTATGGTTGTCGTCTCGTCTTTGTTGTTGCCAGATTTAAACACAATTAATTCAACATTTCCATTTTAGAATTAGTTTTTCTGATGATCTTAAAACATTTTGATCTAAAGGCTTACATGGTTTAATTTAATTTAACCTTAATTTAACCTCCCTTAATTTATTATTATTATTATTATTTTTTTATTTTTTTAAAGAAATCAGTTATATTATTTAGCAAGAATGCATTAAATTGATCAAAAGTGACAGTTAAAATGCTGTTTTTGCATCAAAAAATTACATTTAAAAATATATTCAATAGAAAACTGTTGTTTTTACATTGTGATAATATTTCACAATATTACTGGTTTTACTGATGACAAATTTGAATAAATTTATATGGAAAAAAGCATCCCATATATATGAGATATGGTCTGACACAGAACAACATAAAAAGCTGCTATTGAAATATGAATAGTAATTTTAAGTAAAAATAAATAAATAAATAAATAAATACCATTTCTGTGATTAGATGTTCCTGTTTGGAATTTAAACTTAACAAAATGTTGATATATATACATCACAGAGGGTTTGTGTGTACAAAAATCGTTATAGACGAGATAAAAAGTCTTTATTCTTCTCTCTGTGTGTTCTTATATCATAGATCATTTTCCCTTGATGTTCTGAGGGACTTTGTTTGCACAGATCATTTTTATCACTTGATAAGTCACATCCTGGGACGTCACACTCTGTCTTTTATCAGAGAATGAAACATTCATTTGCGTTTGTATATTTTTCTCTCATCCTTACTGTCTAAAAAGGAACCAAAAACTGATTTCAGGTTCCCTTTTCACTGGCCACTGAAAATAAAATACATACAGGCCTATATTACGTAATATAACAGCGTCATACCCATAAATAAAGAGGGGGAAATGCCAAATGGCACATCTTTCTGTCATGTTTCATGTTCTCCATGATGATAAACTCTTTTAATAAGTTGTTTCTGTTTTTAGAATTCGTGCTGTGAATCAGACTCGCCGTAGCCGCTCTGTGGCTGTAGTCACAGGTGTTCTTGAGATGATTTATTCATTTGTTTATCCAGGTGGCCTCTGTAGCTTCAGGCTGACCATGCCAACCTTGCTGCGGGCAGAGCAATGGAGTTTATCGCACAAATGACGACGTGATCTATCCTTGTGTGTGGTCTGTGTAAGAGGGTACTGACAGGTTTGGAGGGTCCACAGGCAGTTTAGTTGAGACATTTAGTCCAGAAAACCTTCAGCTTTTGTGTATGTGTGTGGATTATCAGGGAGTTGTTTCATGGTAAGATGCTTGATAAAATATACATATGTCCTGTATTTAAGTGTGACCTCACTTCCACGCTGCAGAGTCACAGATAAGAGAGCTGATATTGTCAGCAGGTGTGTGGCTTACGGGAAAGAAGGTGAAAGTGGAACTAGATATAGAATAAGATGGTTCTTATTCTAAGATCTCACACACTGATGTTTTACAAAAGTCTGAGATCACATCTGGTTATCAAATGTAAATTCTGAAAGCACTTTTATATTATATATAACTTTTTATATTAAAAATAAAAAAGAAACATTATGTTGTATAATTTAAGTTAAACTTAAATATTAATAGTATTAATAAAATATGAAACAAAAAACAAGATATACTAATAAAAATAAGAAGAAACACTTTAAAATAATAAAAAAAAAACATGATGCAAAATGTTGTTTCTTATAATTGTTATTATTTTAAAATATTGTTATTATCTTTTTAATGTTAAATTAAAATTCAGTTGTTATTCCTTCACCTTTTCTCCAATTTTTGATGGGAATGTCCTAAATTTAAAGCTCAGAGTGTGCACTTTAACTGTAACTGTTTTGGTCAGGTGCTAAAAAAAAAAAAAAAAAAAAAAAAAGGTGCCTATATCCAAATATATATGGACCTAACTGTGTGTGTATACAGTATAAGAACCATTAAAGATGAATAATAAATGCACAACTGTACAAAGGGACAGACAGGTGGGGGTGATTCTTCTATCATTCCCTCTTTCCTTTCACCATTTTTCTCTTTTACTCTCTCAATCTCCCCCTGTCATCTTAAACTGATTCTTAATGTAATTTTTTTCTATCCCCTTCAGCCGCCTGCACCTTTTATCAGAGTTTGAGTCAGTGAAGATCAGAGAATGGCAGTTTTACCGGCTCTATTGTGTATAACATTTTCTTATAGCAGCTTCTTTTCTCTCCGTTTGTGAATTCTGATTAAAACCGTCTGACGGGAAGCTTCGGCTTACTTGTCTGTGAAAACACAATGAGATTTGTTATCAGCCGTGAGTCTCATGTTGGAAATATATAGAGCAGAAGCAATAGACTGTTGTCAAGAGTACACACATATTTAATGCGATATGAACAAAAGCAAGACTACTGGGTCTATAGACTTCAATTGGGATCTACAGAAATCATTCTGATATGCTGATTTGGTATAAAAAAAAAAAACATATATAGCATCTTATTTCATAATGTATATGATGTTGTTCCTTGATCAGGAATAACTTTGTACTGATATTGTGACAGCAGTTACATAGGTGTATTTGAGAATGTGAGTGTTTGTGAGAGGGTTGGAGAATAATAGACCTATGATCTGACTGACAATGTGCTAGACACTGGAGAACAGCATACAGGTGGAGCATCTCACACATTATTCTGTGTGCTTGTCTAAACACGCTCTTGGCTTCTGTTATCGTATTACTTTAGTGTGGCAGTCGGCCAGTAAGCAGTGACTGATATTCAGCCAATGGATTAGGAGAATTAATTTGTTCTTAGGAAAGAACTTGTGCTTATGGGTAACTCATCACCAAACTTAACAAATTTTCACTTCTTGTGTGTCAGATACAAATGTCATTGTGATTCCTTAGAGCCTGTTTGTTGTGTGATGTCACCAGCAGCCCAAGGAATGAAGGTGTGTCAGCTTTGTTCTGAGGGGACGTTTAGGTGATGAAAAGCAGTACGGGACATCATCTAATCCTCCACGCCCTTCTCCTTGCACAAACTTGTTTGTCTCTCACGGTCGGTGAAGTACTGAAGCGGTATGAGATAAATTTCAGCAGAATCCACACCTTCAGGTGTCTTGCAATGCAAAGATGCATGTTCATTTAAAATCTTTAAATTCTTATGTATATTGTAATGCCCATTATTATATATTAGTCACTCTTCTCCATGCATTATCAATAAATCGGGACTGTAGAGTTCAATCATCGAGTCTGGGTAAAGCTTATGTAAGTCTAAAAATGTAGCTGATTTTAAATATAGTTCTTTCTTACTCTCTTTCTCCTCCCCTTCATCCAGCACGTCACTATAGACGTAGGTTTTGTCATACTCACTGATCTGTGTGAAATGCTCTAAATCTGTCCCTCCCAATCATGAGAATCCTGGCCACACCGCCGCCCACATCTTAAGCCTGACCCAGAGACACTTTACCAGAGTTACAACCAGTTTGTAACTTAAATATGCTTTTTCAATAGCATTTTTAACTTTAAACTCTCACTGTACTGTGACACGACAGCATGAAGGGGTTGGTTCTGTGGCAACCTGTAGAGGAAAAATTTAAGGAATGTACATGCATGCATACACCTATGCCTTCTATTCAGTAGGTTTGTAAGCACTAGTTACTCATTGACCAGTGTTTACGGTGGGGTATCTGAAATAATACTACTACTTCTTTGTAATGTGGAGGCTACCAGCAGCTTGCTGTGGTTTAAATCCCTGATCTCCACAACTAGGATCAGTATATCAGTTTCCCACGCCCCCCTCTCCCACTGATATACTAGCTAGAGGCAGATATGTCCCACAACATTGCACAACATCTCTGTTTTCAGCCATAAATCTACAGAAAAACAAGGAAGTTTCTCTCTATAGGCCTGATCTGTAATGTGTGTTATGGACTTTGGACAGGCTAGACACCTTTAATTTTACACGAATGAAAATGCGCTTTTGAGTGAGAGGTCCATTTTTTCAGTAGAATACATTGTTCTATATCTTAGTATTGATTGTTCAGTGCAACATTGAAAATACTTGTCTTTGTATAATCTGACCATTGAAAAAAAACAAAAACAAATTTTTTTTTAATATAGATTAGACATAGACATGGGAATACTTTATTGACATTATTTTTCCACATACAGCTTTCCCAAGCATCAGTACACATAAAAACACGTTGCATTACAATTTAAAACTTTAACCTTTGATTTTATACTAAGCTGTACTGAAACAAATGAACAAATATTTTAAAAATGTTTGACTTTTATTTTACATTTTTTGTTATCTTTTAAAATCTTTTCTTTTTTCTTTTTTTATCTTTCAGATAATACCACAACATAATGTGTATACCTTTTTATTTGACTATTTTATATAATTCTACTCTTATTATACCACAACATAACACACACACACACATATATATATAATGTATTTTAATTTATTTTACATACATAATACCACAACTTTTTTAACAGTCATTTTAAAGTTTTTTATTTATTTATACTTTATAGTAAAATAATTAACTGCATGACATACATGTATTATGTTGTGGTATTATGTGTATATGTTCTTGTGTGGGTCTTGTGTAAACAAGTATGTTATCTTAGGGGCTCACAGGCAAGCAATTTAAAAGGAAACGGGGGGTGACTCAAAGCTTAGGGGCAAAGACCCGGGGCTGCGTGCTGGCAGAGACTCTGTTGATCCAGAGGAGGTGAAATGAGAGAGAGAAGGAGAGGGGGAAGAGCGAGGGGGGAGGTGAGAAGGAGAGGGGGAGGAGAAGCAAATGGAGGAACGGGGAGGGTTGTGCAAATGGGTGAGAAAGAGAGCGGTAGAGAGTGCACACACACCCCTTTCTGCGATCTCAGCGGACAGACTCATCCTCACAGTGTGTTGTGGAGTTGTGATAGACAAGAGACACAGAGACGTGCAGGATTACAGCCAGTACTTGGAGGAAACATTACCTGTATGAACTGCACTAGAAGACATTCAAACTCCTGATATTTAGATACTTTACTAAGGAACAAAAACGGACCTAGGATTTACCTCTGAGGTATGCCACACTGCCAACTGTATTTCCATGCTGTTTTACTGTCTGGACATTTATGTCTGTCCTTTGGACTTTCTATGGGTCCCCTGGGACTGTAATCGAGTGGACGGATGACAGTGATAAATACCACACTGCTTGGTTGATAAGGTTTACTTGCCTTTGAGGCTTTAAAAGTCTGTCTTGTGTGCCTTTGTTGGACAATCAATATGCCGAGTGTATTTAGGTGTGTTTGTGTGGTTTGTTTTGAGAGGTCTCAAAAACAAACAGTTCTGTGGTCATAAAAACCCCTCATCTAGATAGAAATGCTTGTAAGCTAAGGAGGAGGATCCGTCAGGGTATTCTCTCTCACATGCTGCCTTTGTGTGTGCGTGTGAATTTTCTCACTGTACGCAGTAAATCTCCCAAGTTTGCTCTATATTTTTGCTGTTCTGCCACAAATTGCCTTCAGTGTTAATATTTTTCGTAAGTAGAAATCTTAAGTTGACAACATGCTTTTAAAGAATATACTGTATTTGCAGTTCTGTCAACAGATCTGTGCGTAAGAGTCTGTCTGAAGTGTTTTGCAGCCTGTTTAAGTTCTTCTGTGTTATCTCATGAATAATGTGCCTCATTTAAAAGTTTTACTGTAAACCGCCAGAGCAGCTCCCAGATAGTTCAGTGTGTGTTTTGTGTAGGAGTGTGTGTGTGTGTGTGTGTGTGTGTGTGTGTGTGTGTGTGGTCTACAGTCTACAGTGATTTATTGTGATGAGAAGACTGAAAAACCAACTGAGCTGCGATGCTGAGAAAAGATACAAAAGAGAACAGACAGCAAAGTGAAATACAAATAAGATAAAAGATGACATTCCTTTGTATAGAAACCTAAAACGTTTTTAAGGAAGGTAAAGAGACAATCAAACCTGAAAGGAAGACCTAGATGCAGTCTGTCTGGGCTCTGGGGGTCACTGTTGCAGGTCTCAGCTGTTCAGTGTCAGACAGAAATGGCACACGGGGTGCCAGATTCCTTGGTCTCCTCAGGTCTTCCATCGGTGTAGTGGCTTTATGAATGAACTACTGTAGAGTGCACTGTGGAGGAACTCAGATTGGCCAAACAAAGACTCCTGCATACTTCAGTCTAGGAGCAAACAATGAACCCCTCTCTACCTACAACATTGTATCACTGACGTCCCTCTCAGAAACAGACTGGACAGAGACTATCTGTCTCTTCTAAGAGCTAATATCTGGACTTTATCATGCGCGTCTGTCTTGCTCCGATCAGACACTGTTTAATCTATCGATTTGACTCAATAAACACACTCCTTCCTTTAAAAAGGGTTCTCACACAGTCAAATTGATTTCCGAGCCCAGTAGTTTGGGTCTATAAGTAGCAGACAGGATTGTTCCTCAAATACTAGGCATAAGAACTGTAAAATACAGGAGATTCTCTGGGAATTGCAGACCTTGCGGTAGTTGCTGGTTATTCAAGTGAAATGGGACATGTGTGTTCAAGCATGTCAGTATCCATGTGCTTGTATTTTAAACACTTTATTAGTCTAATACTGTATTTGTGTGTTTGTGTATGTATATGAAGGCTTAGGAAGGCAATCATGTTGTTCTGCTTTGCTCTGTAAGTGTGTTAAGTGGAACTAAGTAACAGAATGGTTTCACTGTGACCCTCCAGGCTTTTCTTCCTCCTTCTGCCCCACTGAAGCAGAGGGCATCAGCATGAAACATGGGGGGTAGAGAAGCTATATGTGTGTGGGGGGTAGGAAATACAGTTTAAATGGGTCACAGCACTGCCACAGCATGTTTAGAGTATACATTAACAAAGCTAATGATTAGCTAGAGATGAGGAGATAAAGAGAGAAAGGCGAGGTTTGGTCTTCATAAAAGTGTCTGAACAAAAAAAAGGAGGGAGGTAGAGCACTACAATTTAAAAGTTTGAGTAAGATTTTTTTTTTTTGGTTTGGAAAGAAAATACTTTTATATTTAGCAAGGCCGCATTACATTAATCAGAAGTGGAAAACAACAAACAATTAAACTTTCAGCAAATAGAAAAAGGCATTAAGTTAACTTTGACTGGTTTCTGTTGCACCTACATTTGTTCTTTTTTAAATAGGTTAGGAAATTGTTTTGAGAGTTTTTTTCAAGGTGTTTATCTCTAAACTTGTTACAGATACTATAAAGTAGTTTCATACTGTTTTTCTTTTCATGCTGCGATCAAACACACACAGTCATTGTTCTCACTGACAGCTCATGAATACATATAACCTAGAAACCAAATGACAGAAAGAATCAAACAAGAAATGCAGAACCATTATGGATTATCTGTGATGTTGTGTCCTCTGTAAACCCATAAGGAATAGTCTGTATTGAATGAGATATTATAATCCTTGTGTTAGATGTGTATGTGCTAGACCTGACAGATATTCCCCGTTGTCTCTTTCTAATGTCTGTTTCTTAATGCAGCGTGTCCTCCATTCATTCAGCGTGTCCTCCTCTTTCAATATTAGCACTTGACTGGTTGTTTAAGCGTAGACGCACAGGAGGTGATGAGGAGGGGGTAATGGGAGACACAATGAATTAGAAACATACATTTGTGGCTTTATTTCACTAATTCTGTGTGTGTGTGGGCAGTGTAGGTTTCTAAAAATGTACAAGAAGAAAACAAAACATTAATGATGTTACCATACCCATAAGGTCACAATATCTGACCTTTTACCTTTAACTTCTATAAAAGGCTGGAGAGCAATAGAACATTATTGAGTGAAGTATTTTTTTTTCCTCTAAGTACTGTAATTTTTAATAAATGCTTAAATTAAGAGTGTGTGTAAATGGTCTTTCTGACGTTTGTATATGTCATGCTTTTTATAAAGATACAAGAAACATCTCTTCTGGTCTAAATCCTGTAGAACCAGTGAAATTACATTTCTAACCCTATGGCAGGAAGACACACACAAATGCACTGTTTTAGAAGTCCCATTCCATAAGGAAGTGATTCCTGCAAAACCAAAAGAAAAACAAAGTGGCGGTGCAAGTTTGGATAAAGGAACTGGAAGTACGTCCATGTGTGTGTTTAAACTCGAGTAAGGTGATCTTTGTGTGAGAGAGCAGGGTGCAGGAAGTTGATAATGGACTGTTAACACCTATATCAAGCATCTTTAAGACAAACAATTATATATTGAGGAAAATCCACAACCGTTTAACCATTTAAATTTACCGGTCACAATAAAGGCTTTGATCTGACACATTTCAGATCACTTTAATCTTCAAAGATCTTAGGACCACAAGCCTGTTGAGACGGGCCACACAGCTGCAGGCAAACCACAGATTACTTACTCATTCACTTAATGACTTTAGTGAGACTATTGACAAGAATAATGTTACGCTTTTACGCTCAGGTAAATTTGTGTGAGTCTGAGAGTCTCAAAGAAAAGAGACACTCAGTTCTTGAAAGGACAGTTCACCCAAAAGTGAAAATTCTGTTATCATTTACCTATCCTCATGTTATTTCAAACCTGTATGACTTTCTTTCTTCTGGAGATCACAAAGGAAGATCTCAGCAAAAGCTTTAAGAAGACCACTTTTATGATACTTTTGTAGTTTTATTTTTCTATTCAGTTTGGATCTTGACAGCTCTGGACTTTATTAACATTTATTGTGTCAAAAGGTGTTCCATGTAAATGATGACATAATTTTAAGATGAATTATCACTTTAATGCTGCTTAATCTACTTTGTTTCCATCTCTGTTTGTGACTAACATCCTTTTAGTATAAGCACAAAAGAGACTCCCTTTCAGCACAGGTTATCAACGAGAAAAGATTGGCTCTCTCAATATCCTCCACTGACCTGGAAGAGATCTGATCTCGGTCTGAAAGGAGATAATGCTGTTGCATGCTGGTCTATTTTACTTTCCAAATTAACTTTCTTTTAAGCAGAGACCTGAGTGTCTTCATTCGTGCCTTGTGGCATGCGGGTGCAGGTCTTGTTGAGCTTCTTCCACTTGTTTGTTTGGAGAGGTTATGTGGATAAAAGCAGCATCTTGCTTTCAGCAAAAGCTTTTTCTGTGATTCCAGCTCTATGCAGCACAAGTACACATGCTGGGAAGCTTCACTGTGGCTTTTACATACAGCAGGGTCAGAGGATTAAAATAATATAAAGTCACACACTTGCTGCCTGGGGCATTGTGGTCCCGTTCGAGGAAGATTACACTCTTCGAAGTGAGACACACATTTTCTCTTTGTTAGCTTGATGGTGTAAGGATCCTCCAGGCAATGTGGCGTTAAAAATATCACAGATGCAATCTCTGAATCCTGGCTATAATATTTATTTTCAGCTGGACCATAACTATAACTAAGTCTATATATTCTGCTGTAGAATTTAACCCCCCCCCCCCCCCCAACCGCTCCATGAGGTTCACTTATGACCAAAAGTTTAGTGACCCAAAGTAGAAATAGTAGGTTGTGACTCATTATCACTTGCGGCATACCTCATGGCTCTGTTTTGGGGCCTTTTTAGTTATTTATAGATGCTCATTTGAGAGGATCAGTTGTTTAAGCCCAAGACACACCAAGCCGATGGTCAGCCATCAGCTGCTGTCGGTGGGCGTCTGTCGGGCTAATTTGTTAGGTGTGCTCCACACATCGGCTCTCATCAGGCTCACGTCAGCAGAAGTTTGCCCGATTCAACATGGAGGTTCAGTTTAGCAAAAGAGTTACTGTCCGAGATTTAAAGCAAAAGTGAAAACAAGCATGTAAATGAAGGCGATACAAACTGAATAGAAGAAGAGTTCATATGTTAATGTTCTCCTAGATAGGGCATTAGTATTATAGCAATATCTAAATGACTAATTTTTATAAGTAATTTATGTGGACTGGGAAAGGACATTTGTACTTCTGGTGTATATTAAATGCTTAGATATGATCCTATCAATGCAAACTTCTGTTTCATGAATTGCAGGATTTTGGCAGAATGAGCAGCCTTCTCATTAGCAGTCTGGTAAAGTGTGTTCACTGCTGACGCACTTTGATGAGACACCTTCTGTGGGACATCACAGCCTGCTGAGGGGGAGAAAGTGAGATCTACAGTGTATATGGTTGGATATGTGAGTGTGAGTGGTTTTTTTGGCTGTGTGCTGGCAGGACATGTGTGAGATGGAGGTGGATTTTAAAGGACAGGTTGGTCAGCAGCAGTAAGTCTAGTTCTGAATTGAGCCTAAATAGTGTCTGGCACTGATGTGGTAATGGGGTATTGATCTGTAGAGGTTTGGCCGATGGTGTGCTTGTGCTTCAGAAATAGCTCTATTGTGTCTTTGTGGTAAAAGGCTGAGTCTCACTAGCACACACACACAGACACACACACACACACATACAAAATATCATGATGAAGAGATAAGATTAATTGCCTTCCAACCGTGTAGAAATCATCCAGCACTGGGATCTAGCTTTTTTCACCCATAACCACAAGCCAGTATACATTCATGGAGGGCTTGGATAGTTCCTCTAAAGATAGTTCTACTTCTTGTAAAAGAGAATAGAACAATGTAGCAAAAATAACCGTATTTTCTATATTTTGCATTCAAACAATACGAATATACAATATAAGGTATAAAGAATAACTTTTTTTTTGTTTTGAACAGATCTCTCTTGGCTTTATCCAGCACTACTGGTTAGCCTCTGACTTTTAATTTGACTTTAAATTTTAGAGAGATACATAAATTGAAAAAAAGAAAGAAATGAATGAATAGTCGGAAAGCTATTCTTCTAAAGAGCTTTTATTCTGTCTTTGCTTTTGTAGTTTTTCTGTCTGTCTTCTGTTTGCGTGTGACATTCCTGTCCTTTCAGGGCCCAAAGCAAAAGCTCAAGTCTTTCAACTCCCTGCCCTTTTTTTCTCTCCCTTCATTTCTTGAAGGTGCACTTTGTTTGTGAGGTTCTGCTTGTTGACGCAGGTGCAAAAAAATGAAGCTAGAGAATAAGAGAGTGGCAGAATGAGAGAATTACAGAACCCCTGCACTCAAGATTACCCCTCCTTTCCAAATGAAGTCTCTTAAGGTCCTAAAAGATGGCTTGAGGCCTTATGAACACACTTATTTCCTTTCTCCAGACCTGTCAGGGCTTGTAGGTTGTTTTCATCAGCTGTTGAAGTTTCTGTCCGCTGGTCTCAGGTGTGCTGAGAAGGGGCTGTAGAGTACCTTGTGTGTGGCTTTCAGTGCCTCCTCCACCCCTCTTTTCCTTTCCACTGGGGCTTCCTGCCAGACGAGAAGAGCTGTTGGCTTCGAGCCAAAGTCTTATCCTACCTCTCATTCACCGTCAGCAGCAGGAATCCCAAAGCTATGAGTATGTGTGCTCGTTCTGGATGTGTGAACTGCCAGCATTAGTGGCCATTCTCTCACACAACACTTGATACAAGATACCCATGTGTGTGCTGAGAATTAGTTCAGCCTGAGCTTGCCATGGACCTACAGACTGGACATTAAGAAAACTGTGATCTTTACAATTCTTTCCACTCTGAGATATGACTTGGTGTCTTGGCATTTCAGTTAGCGGTTTGAGTCCCCGTCCACACGGAGACGGAGCTTACCCCAATCCGATCTTTTTTTTTCCTCGTCTCAAGAAATATCCGCGTCCACACGAAACCGCATAATGATGTAGTATACATGCCAGACCAGTATGTGGCGCTGTAATTCTGCCACAGAGATACACTAAAAACAGAGAAGAAGACTTGGACTATGCTCATAAACCTTGCGCGTGGTACACAAACGAACATGGAACAATACATTTATTAATCAGTGTTAATGTTAGTTAATAAAAAGACAATCGCTCAGTGTTTGTTCATGTTTTGACACGTAGAGGTGTCTGACTAGGGGGGAGACGTGGGCTGATGACGTCATCGTCTCAGAAAATATACGGATTAGCCGTCCAGATGAAAACGCAAAGACGGCGTTTTCAAATTTATCCACTCTGGGACCCGGTTTCAAAAAATAGCGGTTTCACCTGATGAAAACGCCGGATCAGTGTGGACGAAACACCTATCCGATAAAAAATGTATTCACAGAAACGCGTCTCCATGTGGATGGGGCCTCAATCTGACCGTAGTATTCTTTTTGTAATAAAAAGCATCTTTATACATCTAATGCATTTTTGGGATGTGGTAGAAATCTGGAAAAAAAAAATTTTTATTTCTTGTAGTGAATCATTTTATTTTATTGTTTTATTTTTTTATTTTGTAACAGTGAACCAGTTTTTTTTTTTTTTTTTTTTTTTGTGGTTTTTCATTATTTGAGAAATGCGCATAAGTCTTAACTGGATCTCAAGTAGTATTTTATTTTATTATTATTATTTTATATATATATATATATATATATATATATATCATATATATATATATATATATATATATATATATATATATATATATATATATATATAAATTATATATATAATTATATATATATAAATTATATATATAATTATATATATAATTTTAAAATTATTAAAATTATTAAATTAATTTTAAATTATATATATAATTTTTTTTTTACAATAAACCATTTTTTCTTTTGTTTTGTTAGATTTCTCATTATATGTTGCAATCAATTATTTATTCAGCCTTTTTGATTTTATCATTTTATTTTGAATTTATTAAATATTTTATCCTTATTTTTTATCATGTTGCAATGAGAAATGTGAGAATTTGAGTAATGTGCATCAGTCTCAACGATCTGATCTGAAGTATATATATTTTTTTGTTAATCAGTTCATGAAGTGTATGTAAAATCACACATAAGTATCTGCAGCTGTGAACAAATCCACTATTTTCGCTCCATCTTTCCCCATATAATGAGTTATGGAAAATTCACTTTTGTTGGAAACACTGATAGTCTGGCACAGTATATATATATGGCTGTACAAAATGCCTTGGACATTTATGATGTCTGATATGCCTCATGATTATTTTATTATATATACTAGAGTTGAAGAACATATTAGGGCTTTTCCCAGGATGACCTCAACATACATTTTAAAAACTGTCTCTTTCTATTTTGATATTTTAGCTTTGAATAAGAAAAGAAAACACAGCAGAATCAGACATGCTCATCCACATTCATGCTTTTGTCTCTTGCCCTGTCGATTTCTCCATCTCTCTCTCTCTTTCCCCCAGACTGGCACTCTTTGTTCAAGCGTGTCATTGGAAGTGTGTAAATCGTGAGCCCTTCAGCCAAACATTTCTCCCCTCTGATCAGCGAGAGGACCCATCTGCAGCCCTCCTCCCCCTCTTCCCTTCCTGCATGTCATCACTCCATTTTCCCCAGACAGAGGACACAAATTAGCCCCATTTACACTCCATTTCCCCCAACTTCACTGCCTCTAACCTGATAATGACTGGTGCATCTAGATGAATTAGGATGATGGCGATGAATTGTGTGCTGGTGTGGAATCAGAATATAGACATGAGTGTGACCATAATGATGAATCTCACACACACCTGAAAAAATGAAGCAAAATGCCAGGAGAGGCCATGCGTTACAGTGATTTCACTGTGGGTAAGCGGTGATGTTATGAAGTGGAGGTAAAACCACTGTAACACATGGTCTCAAGTGACTTGCTGCTTTGTAGAAAATGTCAGCACCTGCAAAAGGATTATAAAACACAGATGTTCTGTTAATACTGTTTACTGATGCCCAGCAACATAGCAACTCGCATTAATATGGAACTATGAATATATGGAATTTTGTAAATAACAGTGACTATATTCCCATCATATACCATATAGGTGATTTTAATTGAATAGAAAAAAACAACTATAATTATAAAGTTCAATTTATAAAATAAAATAAAAAATAAAATAAAAATTCATAATAAAAATACAAAATAAAAATACATTTAAAATAAAATAAAATAACGTATTAATATCTCAGCACTTTTGCTTGAACGCTTTGCAAATGACTTTTCACTAATGCACTGTCAACAAAAGCCCAGATCAGAGAGATGAATGTGACTTCAGACATTGAGAGAAAGTGTTTTTGGGTCCCCTGAGAGTGTATGTGCTCCCCACAGTGGGTCTCGGTTAGCTTATTTTACCGGAATAATTCTGGAACGGCAGAGTCTGTCTCCCCCTCAGAGAGGTTTAAATGGGTTGAATGAGAGCAGCAGACGAGATGTGCTAAGCTCTGTGTTGGAGATGAGAAAGCCTTTGAGGAGCAGACAGTATGACCGCTGCACTTAGAGAGGGGTTTATATGAGACACGATAGGGCTAGTCCTGAGCCAACTTCATCCCCAGGTCAGCAGCCTTCTGAAAGAGAAAGATTTAAAAGATACCCCCTAAGGATTTCGAAAGGAACTTAGCCACATATTATATGATGTCAACCTGAGGTTTACATTTGTAGATTACAGTACACATGTGAACCAATCCATGAACCTTTTTTTTTTTTTTACAGACTTTGATTTTAACACACCTGATCCACTTTTTGAAATCCACATTCTTTTTCATTTTTTTTTTTATGTATTTAAAATTGAACTTTAATTTATTTATTTTTCTTTTCTTTATCTACCTTTTTTTTGACAACCTGATGTCAAACTGATCAGCATGGGATGTCACTCTGCTATATTATCATTCTTTCCTCTTTGTTCATTCATCATCACTCTATCATTAACACGTCTGAAAGGCAGAGATAACATGGTGTTCCAGGTCATGGTGCGTTATTGAACAAAAGAGAGGAAACCGGTCTGGTGGTCCCAGAGGAAGCCACAATCCTCCTCCGCTCTGACCGATGGCCGACAGATTATCTATGAAGTCACATTATAGATTTAAAGCTATGAACCAATTTACTTTTTTATATAATGTTTACCACTGGCTTAAAAAAGTCTTTGCCATATTTGTTGTTGTACTTATAAAAGAAGCAATCACATTATAACATAAAAAATGACAATGCCACATTAGAAACAAACAGATGGATTGTCTGAGGTAGATGGGGGCGGGGGGGCTGTCAGAGTCACTGGCGTCAGCCTCTCATTACAGGTTCATTGAGCTCTGCGGAGCACAGACACGGTCAAGAGCCGAGGGACATGATGGAGGAGTCCTGTCCTTTCATTTGGATTAATGGACAGTTCATATCTCCTGTCGTTTGATGGTCTTAAGAACTAGTCCTATGGAAATGGTTACCGATGCTGTCATGTTGAAGGCTATACAATAGGACTTCCTTTTTTCGCTAATTGGAGAAACGTTCAACCTTTTTTTTGACATGAATGATTGAGCTATTGTAGGTATCGGACTTTAAGGATGTTGAATATGAGATGGGTGTTAGAACTGAAAAAAAAATAGATTATTACATTTCGGGGGCCTTTGTGACACTGTTATGGATAGGAAAGAGGTGACAGGAAAGAATGAGGAGCAGAGGGGGGATGTGAGGAGGAAATGACCCCCCGGTCAGGCAGACGGAAGTGCCACAATTCAATAGCACTGCATTAAAAAAAAAATTCTACAAAAATGTACATATTCACTTCTCTTCAGTTTTATTTAGATTTATTGTTTATGTAATATAGGATAATATACTAAATATTAAATTATGGATTTAAAAAATGGTAATCTATTTTTTCATTAAAATACAAAAACAATTGATAAATTTAAATATATCATCAATATATATATATAAATGTTTTAATAAACGTTTAATATTATTTAGAAATTATTATAATATAATATAACAAATAGGTATTATATTATATTATATTATATTATATTATATTATATTATATTATATTAATGTTTCATTGTAATATATTTTTAAAATAGAAGTTTATATGAACTTTATCAAGACGTTATTCAACACTATTTTCACGTTGAACCGATGTGAATATTTCTTGGTGCTTGTTTTTCTCCCTCTTTCCTTGAAAACGATGTTAATCTTTCCATCCTGGTGTGGATAAGGTTTCCATGCGTTGATACAAGTATCAAAACTATGTGAAGTGTACTTCGGTTCCTGTGGTGATAAGCTTCTTATGAAGTCTCCTCTTTAAACTCTTCTTAACCCCTCTCACTGTCAGGCTCTCTCTTGTTCTCTGTCACTCCTTTTTCTTTTCCATTATTCCTAAGAGTGTTTCATCGTGGCTTTCAAGTCCCTCTCATCTCAAGCTAAGTTGCTCATTCCCTGTCAGGAATCCGTGGAAAAATGTGTGAAATGGGGATAGTAGCCCGTGGGCAGGGTGGGTTTCTGGGTGCTCCGAATTTCGGGTATTGTTTAAAGAGACATACGCCAATTAGCAGTGAATGTGGATGGACTATTAGAGGGATCTTAAATTGGTTTCCCAGGCACAAAGAAAAAGGTCAACACTATTACAGGGGGAATGGATTTATGGAGCTCCCGTGAAACGCTCGAAGCACTGTTTGGAAAATGACCTGCTGGGTTTTCATCTCAAGTTCTGTTCAACATGTTTTTGTAAAATAGTTCTTAGGCGTGTTGACTAAGCAGAACTACACTTGTTATGAACAGAAAACAAAGCAGAGGAGCAGAGGGGAAGAGAGAGAATGTGTTTCCCTTGTTCAAACAAAGGTGGTTAAAGGATAAAAGAGAAAGAATAAAAGAAGTCCACCTATAGACACCACACAAAGGAAAAAAGAAAAAAGATGTCAGTGCAGAAATAGAGGACTTAAGGGAAAGAGGCATTATTATCTGACACCTGAGAATTTGTGTGTGTTGTTGGGTGTTGGAGGGAAGTGTGTATGGGTGGGGACTGTGTTAAAAGTGTCAAATATATGGTGGCCGTTGTGGCAGGAACAAACAAGCTATTTTCTCTCCTATTGCTAGTCAGTCAGAAGGGACATGGTGATTGTAAATACAAACAAAACAAAGCTAAAGTTTTTGTGCTGGTGACATTCTTTACTATTTTGGGATTCATTCAGCTCACAATTTCATTACAGCATTTACATGAAAACTGTGACCACAATATTCAGCGAAAACCTCTGTGGATTTCTGTAGAATATATAAAATAACTGATCATGATTTTCTTATAATTGCATGCTGTTAGTATAGCTGTCAGTTTGAGTCGGGGGAATATGTATACATAAGATGTAGCCAGTAAAATTCTAAAATGTTTTTGAAAGAAGTTTGCTCAACAAGGTTGAGGATGAAATTATTTGATCAAAAACACCATAAATGTTTTTTTTTTTTTTTTATGTGATTAATCCAGTCCTCAGTGTCACATGGTCCTTCGGAAATCATTAATATGCTGACTCAATGATAAAAAAACATTTCTTATCATTATCATCAGTGTTGAAAACAGCTGCTTAGTATTTTTGTGGAAACAATTATATATATTTTTTCAATTGTATATATTTTTTGATCAATTTAATGCATCCTTGCTGAATAAATGTATTTAAAAAACATTACTCTATGCATCAATATCACATAACAACTCAAATCATAAAAAAAAAGATGTGAAAGAACTGATGAATCAAACTTTCACAAAAATATTGAAATATTTGCTACTTTTGTTGCTACTGAGATGGTCTTTAGAAAACAAATGGCCAAGTAACATCTAGTATATTATCATAGCAAAGCTGTGCTGTACTGTACGGGCCAGCACTAGTATCTATGGGGTAATCAGTCAGCAGAGACAGACAAAGAGAGTGTGGGCAGTGATTATTCTTGTGTCTTTGTCTGCGCTCTCTCAATTATACTAACAAGAGTAGATTGTGCACATGCAAAATGACAGATTCCATCTGAGGGAACAATGGAGCATTTCTAATCCAGTCTCTCCTGTGCTTACTCGCTCTCCTTCTGTCTGTCTGGGTGTGCAGTTAAAAGCCCCGTAGTCTCCCTCAACTCAGCGCAGCAGTGCTGGGCTTTGGGGAGATTTTAAGCCTTGCTCTTCTGCCCCAGGCCTTAAAGACAAGCAGGAGAAACAAAAAGACTAAGTATTGGACTAATGGGAGCAGGTTTGTGTTTGCTTCGCCCTCACTTACATTAGTCTTCACCCATTGCTTATCTTTGTCTAGTGAGCATCTTTTCTTCCATAATAAATGTCTAAGAAGAGCCTCCCAGTGCTTTTTTATATTTATATAAGAATATCTGACTGAATTAAGTTAATTAAGGCTGGGATTTGGCTGTAGTTGTTCTCAAGCTGGCCTGTCTGTGCTTTAATAATTTATAATGTGATAAAAGGAGACATTTCAGATGATTATACTTCAGTAATTGTATATTTTTTATCCACTTTTGAATTTTGTTTCAAAGAGTTTTATCCGTTTCACACCCACTTATACCTTCCTACCATCTGTCCACTCCAGGCTTACTGTGCGCGACTATAAACTGCTTTATTAGCTGCCATATTCCTCATAAAGATTGGGAGTGTTTTGTCACCTGTAGGACTGTATTGGCGAGAAGTAGCTGGAGAAAGCTAAAGACAGTAAAGCTGTGATAACATGCTTTTTTAACAGTCGACTCGTGCTGGTGATCTATTCTACAGCCTCTCTTTCTCCTCAAACAAAAGAGTGTCTGAGGGAAGAAAGTGGGACGTTCGGTAGAGTCAGTCCGTTTCATTATTCCATTACAATGCACGCCCTCCTCACGGTGTGTGTTTGTGTGTGTGTGCTTTAATAACGCAGCTCAGGCTAGCACATCCTTCACAGTGAGGGACGTGAAGTGGAGGAGGTGTCCTCCTAAGTGCCTGTGATTAAAGTTTCACAGTGAGACACTGCAAAGCCCAGCAGGCCGTTCCACCACCACACACCCTTCCTCCATCCTCTCCACCTGCCTGCACCCTGCAGGAGACGTCCGGCTCCGAGACAAACAAAACATCTAACGCATTCACAAACAACAACACATACGAGCATCTTATCTCACGTTTTTTTGAGTTTTACGTAGTAATCGTCACATTGTGTTTGTGCTAGCAGAGAGTATATTGTCGTCACCCTGAGATTTATCACATATTATTACCGCTGAATCCCAGCATCACGTAGGTGAGGAGAAGGAGAGAGGGAGAGAGAGTGGGTAGCAGGTCACTCGGTTCATTCGCTGACTCACGTTTGCCACTCCGCTCATCGGGATCACGGATTTCTCATCGATTTTCACTAACCTTTTGGTTATGACTGCACTGACATTTTAACTGTAGATCCCTGCTGAGATATTCCATCTGGAGTATGTTTTCAAAGCCGAAGATTCTATATTTAATGGAATCAGATCATATGGTAATAGATCTGTGTTTGATTAGCACACATATGCGTATATACTATCACAGCCCACATTAAAAGGGGAAACAGACAGTGGAAAGGGAAGTTGGCGGCCATCATGAGCAGCTATTTCCATTTAAATACAGCTTTGATTTTCCAGAATGACTGGAATCATCAAAAAAATGCATGAAAAGTTGAATGCACATGAATGCCACCACAATGTCATAATTACAAATTTTCTTTGAGCCAGGGTTTCCAAATTGGGGGCATTTCAGTGAGAAAATATAACAGCTAGTTTTAGATGCTGCATCTATTGTGTCTAAGTTGGATGTGCAAATAACGACAGAATTTAATAAAAACTAGTGCTGCAAAAACAATTAATCACGATTAATCGTATTCAAAATTAAATTAAAGTTTATATTTACATACTATATGTGTGTGAACTGTGTGTATTTATTATGTATATATAAATACACACACACACACACACACAGAGAGACACACATATATTTATAAAAAACATGTTAGATTAATATATAAAATATTTTTATTTATATATTATATAAATTAAATACAAGTATAAATATATACTTTTTAATATATATGTATGTGTGTGTATTTATATATACATAATAAATGTACACAGTACACACACATATAGTAGTATGTAAACAAACTTTTGGTTTGAATGCGATTAATCGCAATTAACCATTCTGCAGCCCTAATAAAACATCAAAAGAGCACAAAAATTTCACACAATTAATTTATCATTCTATTTAAGTATAGTTAAATAAAAACCTTGTTGTACACCACCATCTTGCTCTGACCAAAGTGATTTAAACACTCCTGACCTCATAATCACAGCTTCTCAACTCATAAATACCAACTTCCCATGAGAATTTGATTGCACCCATATGCTTGCATTTCATAAAATGTGACCCAAAAAGGTCTCAAGTTGTTCTTTTTAGCTCAAATGTGGTTAAAAGACTCTGTATATTGTCATGCTAGGAAAAGGGGAACATTAAACAGTTTATGAGTAACAAAGCAGATATTGTGCAAGAAAGCATTTCCTGTAAAATATATATTTTAAATAAGGCTGACAGGATAGCAGATTTACGTAATACATGCAACTCTAAGAATAGCATGAAATGGGAGCTTAAAGCTATTGAAAAACCCATTAACTTTCCTTAGCTATTGAAGATGTTTTTTTCCACCGCAAAGTTTTACATCACACTTGAATCGCTGATATAAAGGCTTAAATATCATGTGGAGGGCAAATCTAATGGTAGCAGAATGAAGGATGAGGCTTGGATCAGGATGAAGAGAAGGGAGGCCGGAGCTGCGAAACAAGTGAACTACAGCGAAAAATGGGGTCAACTCTAGTTTATGTAACTCTATAGCAAGGTTAAGTAGACTGCAGTGCAGTCCTGAGTTTTTCTACCACTACTTTCCTGTATACAAACAAACTTACATACACACAACAGCCAGCTGTCGTCCTGAGGATAGACATCATCAGATGGGTCTCTACACTGTAAAAAATTTCACGTAGAATCAACAGTAACTTACTGGCAACAAATAGCCAGCAAGCTTCAGTATTTTATTCCACAGTAATATTACTGTAAACCTGACTACAGTAGTTCACAACATACTGTATAATAACTTACAGTATATTTATACTGTAAAATTAATTACAGTTCATGTTTTTGCACTGTATTTTAAAATACTGTAAAGTTACTATGCAGTATAATTGATTACGGTAGTTTTTATATTCACATATACTCATCTATACACAACATATAACTAACTACAACCTGTTACATGCTTAAAAAAGAATTAAATATAAAGGCTTGTATGCAAAAAAAAATTCACACAGTTATACTACTGATTATTAAATGTCACGTAAATTATGACAACACTCAGAAGTCCATTTAAAAACTTTTATTACAATTTAATTCATTAAATGGTAAAAACACTCTCCAGACTTGACAGGGCCAATGCAGATCCCAGGTTTTTGCTGCCTATAGAGAACAAAACACAAAAATTAAGTTGCACTACAGCTTGACCGAAATCAATGTGATAAACAGACTTGAAAATGACTTACCTCTTTATTAACTCATTAGCACGCTGCAATGTCGAACAACATACACGCTGAAAGAAATGAAAAACATATTCAACACTGCATAGACCTACACAGAGATATTCGTTTCACAATGCATCCCCAGATGTGGAAGTGAAAGAACATCCCATAACCTGGCATGTCATATTAACACCACTGTGTGATTTGTCAGCACTTGGTGTAATCACTGCATGGTTATGATACATATGTGTACGAAGGCCAACGGCAGTTTTGAAGTTACATGGACACTGGAAAAATCCACAAGAGAATCTATAGTTTGCAAGATTCCTGTGTTCCTTAGCATGTCTGACAAATTCTGGAATAGACTTTACAGAGTACTGACACACTTTGCAAGATAAAGGCATTTCTAATCTTATTTCCAAACAATTTTTGTTAACTTTAGATGCAGTACTTACCCATCCACATCTGGTGACTTCACCAATGATTTTTACCTGTAAGACAAAGAGAAACATGGATCAGTTAAAACATAAAAAGGTTACAAAACAATTCCAATATATAGAATCAAATTAAATAATTTGAAAAGAAAACAAATTTCAAAGACCAGAAATGACAAGCTATCAACTTAAATGCAACTTAAAAATAGCACAAAAAAGTAAATCAAATAATTGAATACTAGTATTAATTATTCAACCTGTGCATTTCATTTATTACTTGTAAAAAAATGGCTAATCTATTAAATTATTATTATTTATTTATGTACCTATTATATTACAATTAATTTGAGATCTCTTGGTGTCCTAACAGAGACCCGATTTCGAGGGAGAACCTGATTTGTCACAAATAAGAAATGAGAAGCACCCAAAGTGACAAGAATACGGGGATTATAATAGCCATTATCGTGAATATCACACAATATCAAATATACAACTAAATTATCCGCAGTGCGATGGCAGTGGCTGTATTCAGATATTAATGCACTTGAAGAAGTTAATGAAAACGAGTGAGCAAAATCATGGGAACGTCTGGTCTGAAGAAGGACTAACGTTATACCGAGACGAGGGAATTAAACCGGCCCGACTTTCACTGCCTGTGTGTTCACTTTAAATGAATACATCGGTTGTACTCACGCAATAAATGTATAATATGACTGAAAACACTGTGGTTGTCCCTTTAAGTCGTGCATAACATTAGTGTAATAGGTCGATTTCGAACATTGCTTCAGGTTTAGGCGCGTAAGGCCTCGATCGCGACAGGACACACGCACACGGTGTAAGTTACACACAAATGTTCAGAAAGAATAACATTTCGATTACTTTGTTCTAAACTTGAAATTATTAACTAACATTAACAGCAAACCTTGTGATAATTAATATTTGGTTAACGTTAGAATGTTTGTGTTACAGACTAACATACTATCAAACTCACCACTGATTATTTAGTGGTAACGTTAAAACGAATATCTTCCCTTTGGGGTGAAACTTTTTGAAATACACATCTTTAAGATATTGAATAAAATTGTATATCTCACCTGACTGGTTCTCGTTGGTCTTGTTCATCCTCAAAGGCTCAGAAAATGAATTGGAAAATGAGTGCAGGCTGACGGTTTAGATGATTGGTTGCCAGGTATATCGCGTACGATTCCGCTCTTTATGTAATTAGTGTGTTTAATAGAAAGCAAAATAATAATATTAAAAATATATCATGGGAATTGATTTTATCTATTTACCTAGCCTATATTTTTGACATCTACATCTCTACAACTACCTCCCACCCACAAAATTGTTGGCTATAACCTATGAGATTAGGTGGGTTTTGTGTCAAAATCTGGCAACCATGAAGATACGCAATTAAAAAACACCCACATAAATCATTCAACTTTTTTTAACTATATGCCAAATGCCTTAATATATGGGTTACCATATGAAACGATGTATTATAAAATTCCTTATAAATAAATATATAATTAATAAATAAAATTCCTTGTAAATTGGATTATTACTGTCATCAATTTAACAGTAATATAAGGATTACTGTAATTATTTTCCCACTCTATTGTTTTTTTCAAAGAATAGCATAAATTGACAGCAACTGTCCTGTAAATAGTTTCTACAGTAAGACAAAGCTGGAAATACAGCAATAATACTGCAAAAGTTATAAAATTGACAGCAACTTACTGTAAACTGTTTCTACAGTAAGCTTTCTCTGATAATACAGCAATAATACTGTGAAAACAACAGAAATCGTTTACAGTGTATCTTTCACGTTATTGGCCTTAAGGTCTTGTTGACCCTTACTGCTGGAGCTGGATGTGATCCAGAAACATACACACTGACCCCAACAAACACATGCTTCTGTTACACACACAGTTTGAATGACAAACCCTCTGGCAGTGAGTAAAAACCAGGTTTGTGTGTTTTTTATGCATGTAAACGTTGCTAGATTTTCGCCAAGGCGGTCTGAGTCAAAAGAGCTCATCTCATGATTCTAGATATGGCTTGAATATGTCCTTCTATACAGGTTTAAATGGATCCAATGTTTTGTAATGACAGGGAATCCTTTCTCATCTTTTTCATTATTCTTTTCCTTTTTTTCTATCTCCTGCTTAGTGGAACAGTGACCGTGCCATTCTGAGACTAATCCATAAAGTGTGCTTCAAGTGTGTAGTCTGAACCATCGTCTCATATTTATACCTGCTGCAGTGTGGATATGAGACTTTCTCTCTGCTCTTCTCTCTGGATTAGACTAAATTAGGTCAGACTAGCGTTGAAGAACATATAACTGGGTTCAGCTTTAAGAATTCTGCTGGGAAGCCATAATCACTGTATTGTTGGCTAAAGGAAATGAGACGAATCTCAGAAAATGATTCCTCTTGTTCAGCAGAGAGGGTGTGAGAAGTATTGTTGTATTAATGTTATGCATGTTTTTGTGACCGCACCTTGGAACAGGTGAGCTGTCATGTTCTCATATGTGTCTTGTAATCCACCCTTTGCATACTTAGAAACCCAAAACTTTATTTATGAACAGCTATCCAAGCTATCCTTGTGTCTAGACTTAATCTTCCACTGTTCCTTTGTTTAAAATCTGTGTTATGTTTCTTTTCCAGAGAAAACTGCCTTAAGGCTGATCAGGACCATGAGGTCAATAAATAGGAACATGGCTGTCTTGAAATGCATCTGATCCACTGGTTCTGCCTCAGGTACTACTGCCGATCTTATATACAATGATGTCATGTACTAACACAATGGAATCATGGTTTTGAGGCAGCTCAAAAACTTGTGAGCTACCTCGCTGCCAACTGCAGCAATTTAGTTCATTAGCATGTTGCTAAGTTAACGATATGATATTCTAAAAAGCACTCATAAATATTGGGCAAAATGATCCAATTAATTACTACTTTCAGTAACATAATTTGGTTAAAACATCATTGAATCAAGTATTTAAAGTTATTAGTAATCAGTGTTTCTCTCACCTAGCTTAGCATCTGGAATAATTTTTTTTCCCAAACTCATCACAGTGGGAATTAGAACAAGAACATTGTGGGATTGGCTGTTATTGCTTGTGCAAACTAGGTATCGTGAGAAATTACGAGGCCGGATGTTTAACTCTGGGCAGCTTTCATGTCAGGAGTGTGCCCACGATGCCTAAAAATGCTGCTTCTAAAAGTTTTGGAACAGACCAAATATCTCTCATGACTATTTTTTTTTTTTTACGTGCCACAGTGATTTAATAAAAATAACGCTATAAACTGTACACAGTGGATTTCTATAATGATTTCCTGTTTCTTTCTTAGGACTAATTTGTCTGAATGTTGCCCTAATTGAACCGTTCCAACAATTTCAAGAGGTTATAGCTGAGATACACAAATGGTGAACTCTCTAATGGAGGTCATTTTAAAAATCCTCTGATGCTCCCACCACAGGGGGTTGAGAGGTTCCACATCTCACTCCTTTACTCACTCTCTCGCTTTGTGTCTTTGTGTGCGTCAGAGATATTTCTGGCATTAGGCTCTGGGCACATGCTATTCAGCTCTCACTTTTAGAGATGGTGAGACTAAATTTCTCTTCTGTAGGCAGATCAGCTTTTATTTGGTTACTTTGTCTTTCAGCAATGTAAATACATTTACCCCTAATATGAACTTAGCAGGTATGTTGCTTTGGAGCTGCATGAGTCTTTTATGGTCTCTAAAGTAAAAAGCATCTCTGGAAGAATGTGGTGTTTGCTGGTCTGTCAGGTTTGAGAGCCCCAATACTTGCTAATCTATCTTTTAAATGTCACACAGGCATCTTGCTAGTGATTGGTAGTTCTTCATCTGTGTAGACAGTGACATGTCCTATTTCTAACCCATGTTGTGTCTTCCACAGACGTTAAACAATGGGAAACATAGAGAGCCAAAATGGTGACCACGCCTACTATGGTGAGGGGCAGGGCCATCTCTCACGAAAGCACATGACCCGATCACTTCGCATCTCTAACAAGCAGTCTCGGCGATCACGTCATGCCTCATCCAGCAAGGCTGAACACCGCAACTCTGAGACCAGCACAAAATCAAGCAGCACCCCTTCCATCCCACAATCCCTGAGTGAAAATGGCCTGGAACCTTTCAATGAGAAGAATGCGTTGGAGGGCTATAGAGGCACCATTTGGGTGGATAAGATGGCCATGAACTTGCGGCCGATGTCCTTCCACGACAACATGGGGGATCCTACCACCACACCAGGCTCTGAAGACGGAGTGGAGTTGGACACAGTGGTGGCAGACAATTGTGATTATGAAGGACTTTTCACAGGTGAGGACACGTATCTTCAGAGGACCAGAGATGGTCCTCGGGAAGGCGGCAGCTTTATGAAGAAGCGCTCCAAATCTGCTGACATGTGGAGAGAGGATTCCATGGAGTTTTCCTTGTCGGATCTAAGCCAAGAGCATCTGACAAGCACAGAGGAGATTATAGGGACAAATGAGGAAGAAGACAAAGGCTTCACCAACTGTGGAGGTCGCCGTCGCACCTCCAGCCCACGGACACTTGAGAGTCACTCAGGAGAGAGAGCCAACTCTTTAGACGAACTTTGCACACAGAGGCTACCTCCTCTTCGGGGCTCCCACCATCTCTATAATGGTCACAATCCTGAGAGGAAGCAGGGGGGTGTAATGAACGGTGAGATCTTGTCTCCTGCGGAGGAGGAAGGGAACGCATATGGAGCATACACTCTTCCTTGTCGTCGTTCTCACTGCCTGTCGGAAGGACGGTCCAATCACCAGACTACCATCTGCTCACGTATGCAGGGACGGCGGGCACAAACAACACATGTGAGTTATGCTCTGACTCATGGTTTTTCCAAATCATCTGAAAATAAAGACAGGCAGTGATTTATCTGCAGTACCTCCAGATTATTAAGAATCATGTTTTTTGACCACTTTGCCTACTTCCGAGCTTCTCAATTTATCTATTGTCGTCCATTTATTTTAGAACCTAGTTGGTAGTTTTTAAGTAGCTAACCCAACAAATGGACAAAGAGCAATAGAATTATGGGATTCTCTAAGAAAACTCTTTTAATTTAAAATCTCCTCTACTTTTAGCTCTAATAAAATGTGAAAGATAAAACCCTCTAGGGTCTCTAAAACTAAATTCAGATAGCTTTTAACTTTCGTGATTGTGCATTATTGATGTGATCTGAACTGTCTGTGTTTGCCAAAGAGCTTCCGACTTTGAATGGTCTCACAGGACAATTCAGATGTTCCCTGAGTCATGTTCATACCTTTTGACAGCTACATTGGACACCTGCTCAGTGTTTTTAAAATATGATACTCTGCATGATCTACCTGTGAGGAACTTCAGTGTTTCTGTGTCGGCAAAGGGAAGCTGCACTTTCTGGTCTTCCTCTTTCTGTTCCTCTTTTATGCACAGGTAAACAAGTAGAGAAAAGTACAGATTAGTTTCTTTCTTTGTACCTGTCAAAAGAAGAAAGAAAAAGAGCCATTTAGCAGCTCAATGGGAGATAGTTTCCATTACAATTTTTATGAAATGTCACACTATTGTTTAGGGTGAAATTCTGAGAGGGAATTCTTGTTTGGAGGATGTAGCCGTAACTGTAGAGGGAGTGACGTCTTTCATCTCCAGTAACCTATTCTGTTTGCATGAAGGATATCACGGCCGGTGAGGGCAGCGAGTATGGAGACAGCGGTATTGACGGAGGCGCAGCTGAAGTCGAGCATTCCTCACGCCGTTGCAAGGCAATGTCTGCGTCCTTCTCTGTCTACTCTACTGCTAGCGGAAGCATCTTTGCAGGAAGTGACAGCGGCAGTAGCAGCGGAGGTGGAGGAGACCGGGAACGTCAACCGGGTGGAGATCAAGGCGTTTATGAGAACTTCCGTCAGGAGCTGGACTTGAACTCCCGGCAGACGTGGGATTGCCTCGAAGAGGCAGTTTCGGCTGCTAGCGATGAGAGGAGCAGTGGAACGCTAAGCTCCATTTACCCCTCAGACATTCTAATTAGCACGGTGCAGGGCACTGTGCGGAAGGCCGGCCTGCTGGCTGTGAAGAACTTCCTGGGCCACAAAAAGAATAAGAGGGTGGAGCCAGCAGCGAAAAGGAAATGGAAACAGTACTGGGTATCACTCAAAGGTGATATGTTTGGAATAGCATAGTGCTACTCTTGCTATTTCTGATTTATCCTTAAAGTCTTTCCATGTTACTCAGAAAAAGGTGGAAATAATGAATACATTGTGCATTGTTAACCTGGATGGCCTCTTACATTTGAATGTGATGCATTTTACATTTTGCAACTCCTTGACCCCGCACCAGTTACAAAATATCATGCACCTGCTATTTCTCATCAGGGTAAACACATCAAACCCTAATACATTTATTTTCATATTCTGAGCTTTTGATTCAGACGGTTTGATGTTCGTAGTCTTGCCATGGGTATTCAATCACAATCTAATTTAATGCTCTGGGCAGTTTCTTACTGAAATTGTTAATGTAAAAAGAACACAGAATAGCATCTGAGACAATACAGTTTACAAAAAATTTGTCATCAAACTTTCCTATTTTTATTGGTGTAGATTAATCAAATCCTTAAACTTGTTTTACATTCACAGTTCCATGTTTTCTTATCTTCCTTTTCACTTTATCCTCCAAGGATGCACTCTGTTTTTTTACGAAACGGATGGACGTTCAGGGATTGACCACAACAGCATCCACAAACATGCAGTCTGGGTGGAGAACAGCATTGTTCAGGCTGTCCCAGAACATCCCAAGAAAGACTTTGTGTTTTGTCTGAGCAATGCACTGGGAGATGCCTTCCTCTTCCAGGTAGGACAGTCTGAATCTCGAAAGATTAATATTCAAGTGATTCCAGTGACTCCTATCAACTTGAATTCTTCAGGGCAGCATTTAAAGCCATTGATTATTTTTTTGTCCTCACATTTATGACAACAGTTGATATAGAATTGTACCGCACCAATGCTCATGGTCCAATGTATCATTCGAAACTACTGAACAGTGTTTCTGAATTTCTGTGTGTCTCAGTGACATTTTATTCTGTGACAGCTGACAACATCCTGCTTACCAGGTGACATTCTTAAAGGTTAACGCGTCAGGCCCAACAGTCAAATCTACGTGATTGTCATTTGGTGCTGAAAGAATCTCCGTGTTGCTATTTTGTTTAAATTATATTATATTAATAGTGATGTTTATAACCTTACGTATATATAAGGAGTACCAGTTTTTAAATACTTTGCCTTCACGTTTTGCTCATTGTGGACAAACTTCCATTGGGCATTCTATAGTGATAAGAACTGATGTTCTCTTTCACTTCTTTTTAGACATCAGGTCAAACCGAGCTGGAAAACTGGATAACCGCGATCCACTCAGCCTGCGCCGCAGCCGTCGCCCGTCAGCACCACCGCGAGGACACCGTACGATTGCTGCGCTCAGAGATCAAGAAGCTTGAACAAAAGATCGACATGGATGAGAAAATGAAGAAGATGGGCGAAATGCAGCTCTCTGCCGTCACTGATGGGAAGAAGAGGAAGACTATCCTAGAGCAGGTATGAACATGGTGCATATGCATTTCTGATTTTCTGATGATTTTAAATCGTGCTCATTATCGGAGAGTCAGTGGTGTCTACAATTATGTTTAAGTACTGGTGAGACTTGTTTGCCACTGGTTCCTCCAAAAATAACGCCATAAATAAAGCAAGCTTTGCCTTAGGACTTTTAACTTATTCAACTTCACCTATAAACACACCCTGATGAAATTGTCATTCAATAATTGCTTAATTTGTTTACTAGGACACGTCTCACAGATTTGGTGTTTCTGACATGTCTGATGCTACCGTGTATTTTTGCATTGTCTGTTTAATCTCTAACTGACGTGATTTGATTGATATTACATAAAAGTTGAGTGTAAGTATGTGTCTGTTCACTTATTGTGTATGTGATGTACTCGTCTGTTTGTGCGGAGGTGGGCTTACTCCTCCATGGTCTCTGAATAGACTCAGGTCATGCTGGCTTGGAGGAGGCCTGCTGACTAATGATTTATCCCAGCGTCCTCCACCAGTAAACAAAACTGTATTAAAAACACTGCCCACACTCTAATAGTCAGCAGCTTGGGGCCGTCATCAGTGTGCGAACGCAGAAAACAACAAGTGCAGAGCATGTTAAAATACTGACAAAACAGACGATTTTAGATCTTTCTTTCTTGTTGTTCAGATATTCCTCTGGGAGCAGAATTTGGAGCAGTTTCATATGGACTTGTTCCGGTATCGCTGTTACCTGTCCAGCCTGCAAGGCGGCGAGCTTCCAAATCCAAAGCGCCTACTCGCCGTTGCTTCCCGCCCCACCAAACTGTCCATGGGTCGTCTTGGCATTTTTTCAGTATCATCATTCCATGCCCTGGTATGAAATACACACATACATACAAACCTCCACGCTCTCAAAACACTCAATATCAGTGCATTATTCCCTATTTCTCTCTGTTTCGCACACTTACTCCTTTTATTCACACTCTCAAGCATGTTTAGTTAATATTCACTTCATTTTAATCCACTCCACGAGAACCGGGTGAGCTTTGAGCCGCCTGCCAGCCTGTTCTTGGCCTGAGTCCTAACAGAAACTGCATAACAAAACATGCTGTCACCATCGTGTTTTTCTCATTCCTGTGGTTCAGCAGAGAACGTACAGAATGGCGTAATATGCAGCCAGAGGAGTGCAACTGTCACCTCGAGAGTCACAGTGAGGCGTGGAAATAAAACTTCCATTTAATTGCGTAACTCATTGAGTTCCAAAAATCAAAACCAAGATTGACGGAAAATCTTTGACGTTTTAAGTCATGAAAAAGGGAGTGTTTCGTCAATGGCACTCAAGCAGTTCAATAACTGTCTTTGTGAAACTTCCTTTTAGCTATTTTGACACTTAGTCACTAACCTTAAACATTAAATGTCTTTATAAAAGTTCATTTCTATTTTCTTCTGTGTTCTAAAATATAATACAATTCACAGAGTTTTGTCTTGTTCTGCAGATGTCCCCTAAACTTTTAAGAATTTATGTCTATGCAAACATGTGGTCTGTTTACTAAGGATATCCTTTATGAATTTTGTGGCACTAACATTTATTATCCCAGAAATGAGAATGTGGTTTCATGTTGGCATGTGAACAGAACATTTTCACACCATGGCAGTTGAGAAGCAGTATACTGCTTCTGAAATGAGTCATGGGGTCTGACCCCATCTTTCCCATCACTGATCTTTATTTGAAACCTAAAGGCAAAGGGATGTATTTCCCCCCTTCTCTTTCCTGATCTTTTCTCACAGTGTCACTGAGGGCATTTGTAATCAATGAAAGCTAAAAACCTCTAAGCATAATAAAGGTCTGTTCACAACAACAACAATAACTATAATTGTATCAGCATCTACACCACTGTGAGCTGCAGTTATGAGAAAAACATTGATGAAAAAAAAAAAAACATTGTGAGAGCAATTCCAACAGTTATTATAGTTGTGGATATATTCTCAAAGAATTATAGAAATACTTACAATTATTAAAACTTTATAGTAGTGCTGTCAAACGATAAATCACATAAAAAATAACAGTTTTAGTTTATATAGTATATATGTGTATTGTGTATATTTATAACATATTTATAAAATATTTAATAATAATTAAATAATATTTTGTAAATTAAAACCTTCAATTTGAATTTGATTAATTGTTTGACAGCACTTTAAAGCTATCCTTAATGTGAATGGCCCTCAGGAGTTATTCATTTAATTAAATCTATGTTTCGTGTGTCACTTAATGTTAAGAAAGTGAAGTGACATTCAGCCAAGTATGGTGACCCATACTCAGAATTTGTGCTCTGCATTTAACCCATCCGAAATGCACACACACAGAGCAGTGAACACACACACACACACACTGTGAGCACACACCCGGAGCAGTGGGCAGCCATTTATGCTGCAGCGCCCGGGGAGCAGTTGGGGTTCGATGCCTTGCTCAAGGGCACCTAAGTCATGGTATTGAAGGTAGAGAGAGAACTGTACATGCACTCCCCCACCCACAATTCCATCCGGCCGAGACTAGAACCCACAACCCTTCGATTGGGAGTCCAACCCTCTAACCATTAGGCCACGACTTCCCCATTTTTAAATATTAATGTTTATTGTACAATCATGGGATTAGTGAAATATTTAAAGGTACTGTTCATTTACTCACTCTCATGTTGCTCCAAAGCCAGACAAATCCAAAAGGAGATGTTTTGAACAATGTTCATGCTGCACTTTTCCCATTTTCATTTTTGGGTGAGCTATTCCCTTTAAAGGTTTCCTCCTAGTGGACAAATGCTAAATGGTTTAAATTATCATCACATGTGCTTGAAACTATCTTAGATGTTTATTGACTTTGTGTATGCGGGTTTGTGTCGGACAGGTGGCAGCAGGACGGGATGGGGGAATTCAGAGACGTACCAGGCCCTGTCACGTTCCTCAGTAACGAAAGAGCCGGTTCTCCTCTCTATGGGGTCTGGACACTACGCTCAAAAAAGAAAACAAAGGCAGACCCAGCATCAACCAGGTTCACATCAACCAGACATTAATATACATGTGTTCAATAGAACAAATCACTCTTTATTTTTCATCCAATTTGCAATGGTTATTTTTTATGTGCTATAAGTGCATTAAAATAACTTCATATATCGGTGGGTTCCGACTGAAGGTTTTGTCTCACCTCAGGTGTTCGTAGACGGTGAAGAGTCGATTAAGAGGAATCTCGAGCACATGTTTGAGGACTCTGGAAAGAGAATGCTGGTGAGGAGGACACTAACACTTCCCAGCATGCTTTGCATAATTAAAACTGTCAAAGAGAATCCTTACAGAGGCAGATCACTTAAGAACTGAGATGTAAGGGCTGTATGGAGCTCCCAAAGGGAGCTGGAAAGAGCTAGAGAGAGTTAAGACACCCAAGCTGGGCTGTAGGGCCTCTGGGAGAAGCGGCGGGAGGCCCGGGCTCCTCTTCCATTAAGAGCCAGCAGAGGAGGCAGATGGCGGGTGTTTTTGGGAGGGAGCGTATGCACGTGTGAGTGACAGAATGTTGGAGTGTTTAATGTATTGTCTGCATGTGTTTGCCAGTATGTGAGTGTTTAAGTCCCTCTGACCCATTTCCCGCTCTCCTTCACCATGTGTGGGCTTGCTGTCTCTCCATGATGGGGGACCACCATCGCAGCTACTCTGCGGGCAGATTGTTGAGGGGAAGGGGGGGTACTAGGCTGTCACCCGATAGTGTGGGATAAGCTATCTGAGCCAGGCAGCATGCCGTCACTGACAGCAGGCCAGACCCGCTGACAGACCCAAGAGCCCTCGAAAGACCCACAATGAACAGCCCAGCCGGTACACGTCAGCTCATCGATCACCCGCCAGACGTCTAACAGTGCCGTTGTCAGACAGAGGCGCTGAGTATTGTGTGGGGCTTGCACATTGCTGTGCTTGGATGCCAGGTTAATTAGTCTCTGATTAGATATCATCACAGTGTCTGCTGCATCGATCCAGACAGCTCTGCTTAAGTGTGATAAGGCCGATTTGTGCAAATATAACCGCAAAACTGACACCTTTAAATCTGCATTTAGTGGTTTGTCTAAAATCTTCTTGTGGTATTCATTTTTCTTACACATTTACATTCTTGATGTACATTCCTGGTTTGATTGTGCATGCTTCATTAGTAGAGATAATTTAAAGCTATTTGGCTTCTTGTTATTATTAACCAGAGTTGGGTATAACATGTTACAAAGAAACACATTACTGTAATCTAATTACTTTTCCTGGTAACGCAGTAAAGTAATGCGTTGCATTTTAAATGTAATTTGATTACAGTTACAGTTACAGTTATGTTACGTTTTTGATACTGAAAGTATAGGTTATAAAAATAATACTTTTTTTTCTGTCAATATTAAATTAATTAAAGAACTATGAGTTTCTCTTGTAGTGCATTTTTGTAGGTTTGATAATTTAAAAGTGAAGTAAACTTGAAAGTAAAGTAATTAGTAATCTGATTACTTTTTAAATGCAGTAATCAGTAATGTAATGGAAAAACTATTTTAAAGAAGTCATTAGTCATTTGTAGTGGATTGCTTTTTTTTAAGTAACTTACCCAACACTGATATTAACCAATCAATCCAAGATTAAAATATTAGTAAAAATATTAGTAAAACATTTTAATGGAATGGTATTTTAATACCAATGCATGTTATGCTGACACTAAGTACCTTCCTAAATAATTTGTTTCTTTTAACAGAAGGACCAAGAAGGTTTGGTGAAAAGTCTTGACCAACACAAGACGGACAGTGACGTTTGGGTACCTGACTATCTCACGCCATCCTGGGTCTCTTTACCTGATGATCGGCCTGTGTTGGCTATCATACAGCCAGGCGATTCAGCCATGGAGGCCCTGGAGGCACTGTGCAGGGTAAATATCATGTATACAAACCTATTCAAATCAAATACATTTCATTGAGAATAATTAAATCCAGTCAAGTTCAGCTAACTAAATTGTTTATTCTTCATATTGTCCATTCAATGTCACATCGAACCACATTGCTGTGACAAGATTAGCATAATATGACCACACCCACTTAAACTTTCCCTCCAAAAAGTTTTAATTACAGAAATATATATCAATCCAGAAAAAGTAGTTCCCACATGATTTGTTTTTTGAACCCTGATATAATGGTCATCTGAAACTTGTTGACTGGTGGTTGTCTGTCACCTTGCATGTGTCATCTTTTGTTCTGAGGCGGTAGCTCACATTAGCCACAGATACGTCAGCTGTGCCCTGTGTTCTTTAGCAAACAATATCCCAGTTTCACTATGCCATCATCTTGCAGCCCACTAGCAACAATGAACAGGAAATGTAACACCTTAAACACACTTCGATATCATAAAAGAGTAATCTTATGATTTGTCCACGGCTAACATCTCATGTAACTCATTTCTTAAAACACAAAGCTCACCCTCCATCCTTTCAGGTTTGAAAGTTCTAGAACTTACTATTTCCCAAGGCAAACGGCTAAAGTGTCTAAAATTATTTCTTCTTGCGGTTATCTTCCTGTTATCATTCTACTGTAGTAGCTCTAGGCCTCTTTCCTTGTCGTTCTCAGCTGCTATCACTGCAGGGTGTTCTAGAATGCTCTTATCCACCCTCTCTCATAAATTTGTCCTCAAGTATTTGTGTAGAGAACACAGACATCACTTCCTGTTCTCACGTGGAGGCCAGTGGAGCAATCACACTGCA
>NW_020524401.1:0-60065 GCF_003368295.1 Carassius auratus
ATTAGCGATCAACACTGTGGTTATGTCATATTTAAAACAGTTCATGTTTTGTAGCCGTGTTCTTATTTGCTTTTTTGTTGTTTATTTGCGGAAAAATGGCAAAATGGTTTGTAGTGTTAAAGGTTTGGAAATTGCAGCGTGTAGAAACGATGTTGAAACAATGAACCAGTGAGCAAAGGGATCAATCTTCACCCATATTTGCTGCAAACGTCTTCAGATATGTCTTAGAAAGAGTGCACTGTTTTTACAGATAATGAAATATGTTGAATTTGTGTGTTTTCCTGTCTAGATGCAATACACACATTAATATTCCACTGCTGTGCTAGTGAGACGCCAGAGTGATCAAGGAAAACAGCTATTGTTGGGCCAGCAAGTTATTCCTCTTGGTTTTTCTATGTGTGTATGTGTGTGTATATATGAGAGAGAGTGATTCGTAGTGCTTTGAATGCTTTCTGCCGGGTCACTTTCCCAAACCTCATCTCAAAGAATATTCCAGACAATGCAAGGGGTCGTGGTCACACATCTTTTCTTTTTTTCCTCTCTTTTATCCCCTCTTTTCTTTCTCTCCTTCCCTCATTTCTCATCACGCACCTTGTACATTTCAGGCCAGAAGTTTTGCCCGTACCTTCATTATTTTTTAATGAGCAAAGCCCCATTGAACAGTAATATATGTGTCTATGTTTAAAACTTTGAATGGAGTATAATATATTAAAAACTGAGAAGTAAATATGTTGATGACAGCGTATTGTTATCAATGTAGAAGCAGTGGTGTTGTCTTAATGTTGAAAATAAAACTCAATTGGACCAAGATGTAATGCAAAGTTTGAATTGTTTATTTTTTATTTTATTTTTTTTTTTTTTTTGCAAGCCGTTTATTCAGTTAATTAAGCTTTCGAAACGGTAAGTATTTAACCTTTTGCTGATGGCAATTAATTTTTTTCAACATTGTAAAAATAGAGAAAGCGACATACTATGGATTGCGTGTCATTTAGATTATGCAACGCCTTTAAGCTTCACTGAACAATTAAAAAATGAATTATACTTGTGCATGTTTTTTTCCTTATTGCACAGTAATAGTGTTTTTTTTTTTTTTTCGTCTATATATGCGTTTTTAAATGAGCATCTTTGAATCCAGTTTTAACGACCATTGAACACTATGTCCTGATTTGTAAACAAGCGGTGTCTATGAAAAACAAATGCCTAATTGTAATCCAAAAGTCTCAGATTCATGGAAAAGTGCGGAAATTACCCTCTTATTACAAGAATATGTAGAGCTTTGTCCATTTCTTTACAAATGTCTTGTTCAGATGTCAGCTATAGTATTATTCAATAACTTTGTGGATCTTTAATTCAGTTCATTGGCTGGATAGTTGGATTCAAAAGAACGTTCCTCCACTGACACCTCTCTGCACCAAAGCCAATAATGTAAAGAAGCCTATTAGATATAGTAGACGTTATTGTGATTTTTATTGCACTTTGACTTTTTGCTGTGTGGTGTCTTATTTTAGGAATATTGAGGCACCTCTTTAAAATGTTTCCTTATTGGCATCATCTATGATTCCCTTCCAGCACCCTTCCATCAAAAGATGCTGTGGATAGTAATACAGCAAGTCTGCATAATAAAGCACACACTGAAATGTTGAATACAAAATATGCTGTTGAATCATCCACAATGAATGCTCCACGAGAGGCTTCAGCTCAAGGAGAGATGACTACAAATATCAGGCAAGCTTCAGCAAACCCCTCAGAAGTCAGAAACTAATGAAGCAGTTTACATGCCTGATGTTATGGTGGCTTCCAAAGGGATGACATCTCCTGAAGTTTCATCTGCGCATAAGAACGGTCATTTGGTAAACTCCTCACAGCCTCAATCCACTCAATTTAAAGACTTTCTAGCTCCACTTGTCTTCAAATGTCAAAGCAGACAAACCATCTTCTGGCCAAGTGAGCATCTAACAGATGGTACAGCTAACTCCATACTAGATATTTCCAGTGCTGAAGCTAAGGCTGTTGCCTCAGGTGAAGTTCCAACCCAAACCAAAGTTTGTCATGAAGAAGCCATTCAAGTCTATAGCATCATCTCTTTACCTCAATCAACTAAGCATCTTCCTGTTGTTGAGACCACATCAGCCTCTCTAAGTAAAGCTGTGGATGCTACAGTATGTCAGAAATGTTTGGTGATGCTTAAAGATCTATCAATCTAATGAACACAGTTCTAGTGCAAACCAAGGTTTTAGAGGAAAGTCAACTGAAGAGTTAACTGAGGGTACATTTCACGCTTCCTACATTCAATACCTGCATAAATCTTACACAAAATAGGAATATTTTGTTGTTGTTTATGCACCCTCCCTATTTTCTGTTTACAGTTATTTGTGGGACATTACTCCAAGATGTTGCAAATGTTATAATTATCATAAAGTTAAAATTCATAAGCTCTATGCAGTTTTCAGAAATGCATAATTCATTGTTGATATACATTTACCTTCCATAATTACTTTGCATTCGTTTTTATAGTGCAACAGACTCATGTATAAATCTTAAATTTGTATTTATGGATTGTTTCTTGTCATGTTAGGCCTAACCCTAAAACGACTTTAGTTATACTCAGTTTTAAAGTTCCAAAGCTATTCTGATCTTTACCACAAGAGGGTGGACTGATGTCTGTCTCTTGACATCCTTCATTATGGATCAGTTTGTTTTTCTTTTTGCTTTTTGCTTTTCATAATGCAAATACTTTTACTGTGATGTTAAAATTGTTATCAAAGCACATAGTAAAAGCATTCTGGCTGATATTGACATTTAAGAACTGCATATTTATGTGTAACAACTAACAGGGATTTCTCTCACATCTGCAGCACAGCTGGATCCAATACAGAAACTCTTTCTAGAGAAGATAAGGGAATATTCCACAAAGAGCCAGTATATACTACATAAATCAAATAACATTAAAACATACCATGCACTCCAATATATATATCAAACTTCTCATATATTTTTAATAAACCTCTGTGTTGTCCATAGAGCCTCTGGTGGCCCTGATGCTGGACCAGAATATGAGAAAGCTTTCAGTGAAGAGCTTAACAAACTCCAGAGACTCTATGGGGGTGGAGACTTAACTGAATTCCCAGAATTTAAGTTCTCTGGTGGTTATATATATTTTTGCCTTTGCTCTGTTTGAGTCACCCCATTTTGTTGCGCATTTAGATTGATTATAAAATTTCAGATTAATTTTTTTTAAGAGACTGATATGGATGAAAGCAGCTCAAAATGAAAAGCTCTAAGAAGCATGCCATTAAATTACGTCAGTTTATAAATAGCTGAATTTACAAAAAAAAAAAAAAAAAAAAAAAAAACAAGAAAGGGAAAGCAAAAAATAAAGTAGTTGGAACTTTAACATTTTCACACTGTGCTTTATTTATTTTCTTTTATTTAACGCTCTGAATGACCGTTTAAAAATCAACCGTACCGTATAAAACTCTCTTTTGTAATAATATGCATGCAACATTGCCCCTACAGACAGAAGTCTCAGGGGGCGAGCGCTTTTCCTCTATACCGTAATGTCTCCTCCCACCTCATAAATATTCATGAGCAAAGTTGCCTGCGTGCCGTTACGCTGTGACGACATGGAAGAGCAGCGGGTCCCGATTGCTGCAGCCGCTTGTCATTGTGACGAAGATTGGCACGAAGGTAAGCTGTCACTCAAAATCTTCTTTTCCGACTCCCTATCAATCAAGCGATCTGGGCCGCGCGCTGAAGAAGCACTCGGCGCTTCCGTGGGAGGCGCGCGGTCTGGACGGTTTTGGGCTGAAATCGGATGTTTGGACGGCGGTTTCGGGAGATTTTCTGGCTCGACTCGCAGTCAAGGCCCAGCTCTTTTTTTATGATCTTTTGTAGAAGTGCGAATGGCGGCGGCGCTGGTGGGGAGGGAGAGCCCGATGTCCCTTAGATTGATTGATAGGCGATTATGGGCAGGCTTTTATTATATTTAAAGAGACAGAGACGATGTTTTTAATAAGTGAGCGAAAAGTCAAGGCGGTTTGTGTTTTTGCAATGTGACGTAGGTTATGCAGTTTAATTGTATATAATTTCGCCAAAGGTTCTCGTGGGTGTCTAACGTTTCAATAAAACCCTGTATAGATCTGAACAAATAAGCAATGGGTTTGAACAGAGACTCCGTCTACAAACATGGCGCCTACAGTAATAGAGAGGATGAGATACAGTCATCTGTGGCTGAAGAAAGAAATAAACCATGACGGAGATATAAAACCACATTACGGGAATATAGTGGTTGACAAGCAAGTCGATATTTGCAGTTGTTCCAAGCCCATTCAAAGCTCACTGAAGTCATGTTGCAGTACAGATTACATCACGGCGATGCTACTATTTATATTCGCGTTTGCAGAGAGCACTGCAGATGTTCGTCACGTTTAGCGAATAAGTTCAGTTTTGAAGCAAATGAATGTTAATGCATCAAATCAAACAAGACTTTATGCGTCGTTTTCTCACTTACATGTGAAGTACAAAGTTTTGATTCACGGCAGCGCATGCAGAAGAAAATACAATAGAAACTGATTTGCGTTTTTAAACTATACAGGTGTTTATAGAGCAAGCCAGGTGATTCATTACATGTATATTGTTGATTTATATATATATTATATATATAAATGTGTGTGTGTGTGTGTGTGTGTGTGTAAAATGAAATGTGTAATTAAACAGTTATTTTACAAACTATTTACTGTGTGATGATTTAATAATAAATAAATAAAAACACGACAAAAAATGTTATTAAGTCATTTTCATAAGCGTGCACGGTTGGTTCTAACGTTCAAATACAAAAATAATTTTGACAAGTAGTTTTAAATATTGATTAATTGGCCTGACCTATATTTGCATGTAAATAAACTACTATATGACCCTTATACAATACAGCAGCAGAATCAGCTGTATTGCCAAGTACTGTGGGTATACATGGTGAAGGAGTTTGTCTTGGTGTACTGGAAAAATACAGTTAATGATAATAATAACAATAAGTTAAACATTTTAAGGTAATAGTAAAAAGAGAAAAGTAAAGAGTTAGTAACGAAGTTATGAAATGAACAGAAATAAATAAATAAATATGCATATATATAGTAAATGTGTGTGTGTGTGTTCTTTTTTCTGCAGCCGTTTTGCAGTTTTTAACATGAATCTTTGTCTTTTTTTTTTACTGTGTCAGTTCAGTGGAGCTGAAGATCAGCTTTATAGGATGCTCAACTGTTGTCCACAGCAACAGTAACTATGATGACATCCCCATCGGTGTCCATGGAGGGTTACCAAGAGGCTGAACAGGTTTGTGTTGCCAAAGATATAAAAGTGTATTTAATTGCCCTTTTAAAAAAAGCAACAATCGGTCATCTTTATATTGTACAAAAAATTCAGTAAACGTTTTATAAGCATGCAAGTGTGACATCTCCCAATCTGAGATTGATGTCTTGTGAATTCTGTGGCAGTTTGATCTCTGCGGCATCGGATGGAGAGATAGAGAGACTCGAGACTAACCCGAGATTTTCCAGCAGTCGTGAAATATTTTTAACATTTCCCCCTTTTCAATCAACACTATTGTTGCGCTCCGTCACATGCACTCAATCATGTGGGCCTGTGCCAACTATAAAGTACAAAGAAAAAAACTGTGTGTATGAGAAAAGAAACCAAAAGAACTGTTGGTTCTTGGCTTGCTGTATATATTTTGATGTCCAAATAGATTATTACACAAGACATCTGCATATCTTGCATGTTGAGTTGCCTCAATGTGCTGGTATTTCTATATTCACATTGTTATTCTGCTAAATAGTCTGAAACTAACGTGAAAAACCACTGTTAAATCTGTGAAAGCTTTCTAAATCTGACAGAAGAAGATGGAGTAGTCTAAGGACTGAGAGAGAAGCCCCTTTGTGTGAAATGATGCTTTGAAACCCCATGTCAGCCCTCGGGGTCTGTGACAGAGAGCTGTGTTTCTCAGACATCCCAGCTGACACTGCTCACTTCCACATACCTCACACATCTTCATTCTCGGCCTCTCTGTCCCGTGCAGATGCAAGTGGGAGAGCAGACGGCGGGACAAGCGGAGGAGAGTTTGGAGGAAGAGGAGAGCAGCTCTGCACAGTCTGAGCCACAGACTCCTATGGAGGTCTACAAGACGGCCATTTACAGGTAGCTTCTTTTCTTTTGTCTTGTTTTTGAAGAAGCGTGGTTGACTGTGTGTTTGGTGTGTAAATGATGTGTTTGTTGACGGTCAGACACCCCTTGTTCCCCCTGCTGGCGCTGCTCTTTGAGAAATGCGAGCAATCGACTCAGAGCTCGGAGTGCGTGACCTCGGCCAGCTTCGATGTGGATATCGAGAACTTCGTGCGAAACCAGGAGAAAGAAGGCAAGGCTTTCTTCAGTGAGGACCCCGATTTGGACAATCTGGTAAGTATCTAGGTTTTCAGTGTTAACACTAGTGTAAAAAAAAAAAAAAAAAGTATCAAATCATGCAGATCAATACTGCATTTTTGATAGAATAACACAATGTAAATTATTTTTTTTTCTAGTTGAATATATGTTGGAATTTGCAGTCTCCGGTGTCTCACGATTCTTCAGAAATCATTTTGATATGCTGAATCGCTGCTCAAGAAACGTTTATTATTATCAGTGTTCAAAACAGTCGCTGCTTAATATTTTTGTATGCATGACACTTGTTTTCCGGAATCCTTTGATGAATGGAATTACAGCATTTATTTAAAAACAGAAATACTTTTAACAAAGAGTCTGGTCAATTTAATGTATCCTTTCTGGAATAATTAATTTGTCGCAGAAATAAAACCATTTCACTGATCCCAGCCTTTTGTATAGTAGTGTAAAATATAAAATATAAAACACAAAGAATTTAGAACTTTGTTCTTTGTTAATAATTTATTCTAATATATTAACCTAATAAGTAATAATTTATGTAATTTAATTAAACACAATTTACTTGACGAAGTAATCTTTTGTAAATGTACCAGCCGTAACATTATAAATTATCTATTGCTGAATATAACTCTTAATAAAAAATATAAAAATAAATTCTGACCCCAAACTTGATCAGCAGTGTGCATTCAGTAATGCATGATATATAATATGTCAATATTAAAGATTGAAACAGCATCAGTTGATATGGATTTATAACTGTGCATGCTATTTTTTTTCTAACACCCACTTTAGAAACACCAATAATTAAACAACACTTCAATGTAATCTTTAGAAAATCTCAATTAACTTATATTTTTATGCTTTACATTGCATCTAAAACAACTGGTTTTGGTTTTTTGTGCTTATTATCCTTATTGTATTAGCCATAACTTCAGTATTTATATTGAATGGTGAAGCGGCGTTAGGTTGCTGCCTAATCAGCTACCTAACATGAGGATCTAAAACATTATAATAATAAATATTAAAATTTGAACACATGCATTTGAGCATCCATCTAGATCTGCATGATTGGTGAGGAAGTGGATTCAGCATACAGTGGGCTGGATTCATCTGAATGCCCGTGCAGGCCTGTAACCGCTCAGTAAGTTCAGATGATGACTGTACTGTGCTCTCAGATGGTGAAGGCCATCCAGGTGTTACGGATTCACCTGCTGGAGCTGGAGAAGGTGAATGACCTGTGTAAAGATTTCTGCAGCCGCTACATCGCCTGCCTCAAGACCAAGATGAACAGCGAGACGCTGCTCAGCGGAGAGCCAGGAAGTCCCTACTCCCCAACACACACACAGGTACTCTCCAAAACACCCTGTCTCCGTTAGCTCCGCTCGGGAAATAACCCGCTCTGCACACGTTCTCCTCACAGCCGCCGAGCTCGTTCTCTGGAGCCATGAGTCCTCAAGGTATTGTGGTGCCAGCGGCGGCTTTACAGCAAGGCAACGTTACTGTCACAGCCGTAAACCCCACACAGGTGGTCACAGGTTTGTTGAGTGTGTTCCTCCTGCTTTCTGATTCGGTTTTCTTCCTCGTTCTCTCATTTCATCGTATATTGACTGTGTGTGTGTTTGTTTAAACCCAGGTGGGACGGTGTATCAGCCTGTTACAGTTGTTACTCCACAGGGGCAGGTGGTCACACAGACGCTGTCACCTGGAACAATACGCATCCAGAACTCACAGGTGAGACGCCGCCAACAGACATGCTCCGTTCATATTCAGCAGCACATCTTCATCATCTGTTATGCATTAGCAAACACACACACACACACACACACACACACACACACACACACACACACTCCTGACAGCCGTGTCTGTATTTCCCACAGCTTCAGCTGCAGTTGAACCAGGATCTAAACTTTTTCAGTCAGGAGGACAATTCGTCTAAGGCCAAGAGAGGCATCCTTCCCAAACACGCCACCAATGTCATGCGTTCCTGGCTCTTCCAGCACATCGGTGTAAGTGTTTTCTGTCCTTCACTGTTTAATAGTGTTCACTGAAAGAGTGTTTGATCACAAAGAGTCCTCTAATTCTTTAAACCTCAGCCTTACATTTAAAAAAAAAATGAAAATAAATGGGTTACAAACTGCATTTCATGTTCACTTCAGTGAAAAATACAGTTCAGCCAATATCTCAAATGTGCAGGATATAAGTTAACAGTGGACCTGGATTGGGGTAGTAGAAGTAATGTATAATAGGAATATTTTATGGTAAAGTCATAATATGATTGGTCTGCTGTTATCAGTAATAATAATTATTATATTTTATTATTAATGATTATAATGGCAAATAATAAAAAGATTTAAAGTGGGTTTATAATAGATGTATTTTACTATTTAAGTTTTGAGTTGCTAAGATTTTTTTATGTTTTTGAAATAAGGCTCTTGTGCGCTCTAAGGTGATATGTATTTAATAGAAAATAAAGTTAAAATTGTGAAATGTTATTACAAATTAAAACACAGGTTTTCCGTTTGAATATATTGTAAAATTTAATTTATTCCTGTGATGCAAAGCTGAATTTTCCGCATCATTACTCCAGTCTTCAGTGTCACATGATCCTCCAGAAATCATTCTAATATACTGATTTGCTGCTCAAGAAACATGTCATTATCATTAAAAAAATATTTTTTTCAGGATCCAGAATATCAAAACATTTATAAAAAAAAAAAAAAAAACCTTTCAATTGTCACTTTGGTTAAGTATTATATATATATAATATATATATATATATATATATATATATATATATATATATATATATATATATATATATATATATATATATATATATAAAAATACTTTTTAAAAATACTGACCCTAAACTTTCAACCAGCAGTCCATATTAAACAAAACTTTCCTATGATGCAAAAAAGATACAGATTTTTTAACTGTAAAATCTTTTGTTCTTTGTAAATATTTTAAGTATTTTCATTGAATAATCTTTATTTCATATCTAAATTTAATTGAAAACGATTTAAGTTGTAGTGCTGAAATAAAATGAAAAACTACTTCTTATCAGACCACAGAGCTACTCTGAGATAAATGAATTGATGTCTAGATGAATTAAGAAATGTAAACAGAAATGTATTGATGAATTAAGTGAGCTGGTATGTGTTGAAGACTGGCTCCAGAAGCATTTTCACTCTCACAAATAGCTTCTGCTCATGTGACGAAGCGTCTGGAGAGAGAGCTGATTGCTGGAGGTTTTCTGTCAGGCGTCTGTTTAGACGATCGGCCCACAGAGACACATTGTTCAAATGAAGCGGAAAAAGACACAGTTAACATATAGAGACACTAACCTATAGAGAGAATAATTTCTGTCCCCTGCCAGCACCCTTACCCTACAGAAGATGAGAAGAAACAGATCGCCCTGCAGACCAACCTCACCCTGCTACAGGTTAACAACTGGTGAGTTATCAGACGTTGATTCATACTGTATGCTGGTCAGTGTAGTCGTCTGGATCGCCTCTGACTGACTCGATGTCTGCAGGTTTATTAATGCACGCCGACGGATCCTTCAGCCCATGCTGGACGCCAGCTCCTCGGACACACCCAAGAGCAAAAAGAAGACCCCCCAAACACGCCCCCTGCAGCGCTTCTGGCCCAACTCCCTCGCCTCCTCTGTGTCCCAGCAACAGGTCACCATGGAAGACGGTACGACCCATGAGTTTAGTTTGATAGGATGATTGCCAGGGCATTGCTGTGTGGTTTCTGTGGTGTTCTGCCTGGGTTATAGCACACTGCTGTATGGTTGCTCTGATAATGTAATGCTTGCCAAAATACATTGAAAAGCAATTTAGACACAGAATGACTTGTATATACCTCTTTTATGATTAGTATATTTTTAATTTAAGTCAAATTCATTTTGATCTTGTAGGAGGGTATACAATAAAACTTGTTTTGACGTCATAATGAAGAAAAAAAGAAATTCTTGAACATTTCTTTAGTTGGTTATTATTAGAAATAACCAAAATAGTATTAGTAGTAGTAAAATAATATTTTAACTAGGGCTGTCAAAAATAGCGCTATAACGGCGTTAATTAGTTGTTTGTCGTTAATTACGTCAAATTTTTTAACGCATTTCACGCATGCGCAGTGTGACAAATTATTCAGGTTAGGAAAGTCTCGTCGATCTCTGAATTCTCAAGATAGTAAAAAACAGCAGCGAGCGCCGCGACGAAAACACAGAAGAAGCTTAAGGTTTTACCCCATTTACTCTCAAATACAAATACACCTCCCAAAAACAAGAGTGCCCAGAGTGCTGCTTATGTGATTGTGGCGCATGTTTGTGTTTCTGAGTTCATTCTTTCGAGTTTCTCTATGCATAATTTCATAGATATGTGGCTATATTTAACCACTGGTTCACCTAAAACTCTTACACTATCAGTAGTTAAATGGCATGGTTTGATATAGTGCTCAGGTAAATTTGATCTAAGTAAATGTTAAACTTTTGAAATTCAGAAAAAAAGAACCACATATTGATGAATCAATACATGAAAATTATGTATCTGTGTCCTGTTATTTATCTTTTGGTACGCATTTCAGAAAAAAAAATGGTTAGGATTCAGGTGTAGTTGCAAATAGTGATTAATCATGATTAATCCACTGAAAATTCTGATTAATTTGATTAAAAATTTGAATCATTTGACAGCCCTAATTTTAACAAAACAATTTTGTCATGTAGAAATGTAGAAATATAAAATATGAAAATAAATTATGGATGCATAATCTATTATTTTTGGAATTATTTGTATGTAATAATAATTTTGTGTCTTAATTTAATCATTCTTGTTTAAAAATCATTTTAGTTATCTGGTTAATTTATAATTGAATACATAAATATGTTACGACATTTATGGAAGAGTAATTTCTTAATTCAGCTGAATAATAATTGAATTTGTAATGTTGCTTTAGGTAAAAAAAACATTTTAATTGAATATAATATACATATATGAATTTAGTATTTATCTTCAGTTAATAATTTTATTTATTTATTTATTTTTCGATTCATTGAATTAGTAATAATAATGCTTCTAACAAGTTTAATTGACAAAATCCAGATCTGTAGAGCAGGGGTTGATCCTGGAGGGCCTGTGTCCCTGCAGAGTTTACCTCCAACCCTAATCAAACAGACCTGAACAAGCTAATCAAGGTCTTCAGGATACAGGTAGGTTTTTTTTTTCAGGGTTGGAGCTAAACTCTGTAGGACAGTGGCCCTCCAGGATCAACGTTCCCCACCCCTGCTGTAGAGACTGAATTTAGTAAAATATAAAAAAAAACTATTAACATTTAACTATTAACACATTATCTATCTATATATAAGCTAAGAAACAAAATTCTTAAAGGCTGAATTAATGTTGTTTTTGTTTGTTAAAACTGATCAAAGGTACAGGTTGTAGGACCTGCCACTAGAGGGCACACTACCAAAACAATAACAATCGCATGGTTTGATGACGGTAAGAAGGAGCGTGCAATGATGGGATTTGTTGTCTTCTTCCCAACAATACAGCAAATATAGTTTGACAGTAAATTATCAGATTAATTGATTACTGTTTAGTCAGATGAAATGAAAACGATTACCACTTGTTCAACAAATATATACACTCGCAAACGCGAGTTCAACGATTTGCGTGAGTAGATTACATACAAAATCAATGCAAAGACGCGATCAGACTATGGATCAGATGCGTCCTCGCGTGGGTCTAGAGACGCGATGCTCCATGTTTGGTGTGTTTGCCCTATAATACTAATCTGGTTGATCGTTATAATAGCATACGTTTTCTGTAAAGATACGAATCAAAACAACTCACCTGTCGAGTAAAACACAAGCGGGATCGGCATCTCTTTCTAGTTGAAGTTTGTCGCGAAGCTCTCTCCATCTAGAAAATGCAACACCGATATTGATCCTCGCTCTTTCTCTCCTCTAAAATTAAAGTTTTTGTTTACATAGTATATGTTTATATTTATTATGTATATATAAATACACTCATATACAGTATATATTTTGAAAATATATACATTAATTTACATGTATATGTTTATATTAATTTGACATTTTATATGAATGTATTTAATATATAAACATAACATGTTTTCTTAAATATATACATGCACGTGTGTGTATTTATATTTACATAATATACACACATATTTTACGTATTCATAAACTTTCATTTTGGATGCGATTAATCGCGATTGTGATGATAATGATTAAGTGTTGTAATAGAATTACCTATGTTTATCAGTTTTCTCCAGATTCGAAGCGTTGTGTTTGTCATACTCAGGTACTATGGTAACAGTCGGTGTGGGTGAGGACGGCCTCCAGACGCTCTCATCAGATGGAGCTACGCTGGCCATGCAGCAGGTCATGATGGGAGGTCACAGCGAGGAGGAGGAGGAGGAGGACGAAGAGGATGAAGAGGACGAGGACAATGATCCTTCCCACTCCGACATGACCAGGCTGGGCCTGGAGACCAGCGACTCGCTGTAGTAGGACTGAACGACACCCACACACACACACACACACAGTGTAGAGAGAGACATTTGAAGAAAGTGACATCCACACAAACACCTCGGCTGACATGTTGAAGGTCACAGAACGTCCTCAAGCTGTCAAACAGCTCGTCTGAAGCACAGAGAAAGGGCTTAAAGCCACACACACACACCGAAACAACCCAAACACACAGGTCAAACTGAAGACACAAGCACAAGTCTCTCTCACGGCGGAACGCACGCATCAGTTAGCCGAGTGCACTTTTTGTATGATACTGTAAACTTTAAAGAAAGTGTTCAAAGCACATTTTGAAAGAGCTAAAAGGAAGGAAAGTAAAAAAGAAAGATGTTGATGCTGGATGATTCAGTTGTACTTATCCTCATGGTCTGGGATTTGGTCTCTTGCATGCCTGTGTTTGCTTTAATCAGGCACCAGGAAAAAAGAAGGAACTATTTTTATAGTACACTGTCACAAGTGACCGGTGCCAATTTGTTTGTTTTCTCCATTTGTTTGTTTTGCTCTGGTTTGCTATGTTTTGTAAGGAGTATTTATGTATGAAAAAGACAAAAACAAACACTTTTAACGTGCTCACCCTGTTTTGGAGGGATTGTGGTAACTACTTAGTACAAAGTACAAAAAATGACTATCCGCTGGAGGCATAGACTCTGAAGCCTTATGTTTTTACATTTCTAATGCCACAATGTGAGATGCTGTCATATTTATGGAAGCTTATTTCTGCTACAAAATAAAATAAAATTTAAAAGGTTATTGCGACTTTAACTTAAATTTTTTATACTATTTTTCAAAGGATTTTGAGCTTATATGTCATAAATCTAGAGTTTATATCATGCAGTTTAGATTCTTTCTTGTAATTCTAAATTTATATCTTGCAATTCTAATTTTTTCTTTTAATTCTAAATTTATCTTGCAATTCAGATTTTTTTCTTGTAATTAAGATTTTTTTCCTCAGTATTTTCTGTTTATAATTTGCATTTGCAAGTTTACATCTTGCAATTCTGAGTTTATATCTGACAATTCAGATTTTTTTCTTGTAATTCTAAATTTATTGAGAATCTATTAATTGAGATTTTTTTTCTCACACTGCAATTTTTATTTCGTAATTCTAAGTTCATATCTGACAATTCAGACTTTTTTCTCACACTTTGCAATTGATATCTTGCAATTCTGAGTTTATATCTGACAATTCAGAATTTTTTCTTGTAATTCTTAATTTATATCTTGAAATTCAGATTTTCTTTCCTCAGAATTGGCCATTTATATCCTACATTTGCAAGTTTATATCTCGCAATTATGATTATTATTTGTTTTTTTCAAATTCTGTATTTTTTTCTCGCAATTCTGAGTTTAAACCTAGCAATTCCGGGTTATTGTCTCTCAGATCTGATTCACGTTTATGATTTTTCTCGCGGAATTGTGAGTTTATATATCGCAGTTCTAATTTTATATCTCTCAATTCAGTTTTTTTTTTTTTTGGCAATTCTGAGTCTATATCTCTCAATTCTTCAATTATTATATAAATTACAAATAGTTTATATCTCACAATTCAGACTCTTAATTCAGATTTCTCGCAATTCGGAGCAAAAAGAGCAGAATTGTGAGAACAAATGTCTGAATTGAAGTTTGAGATATAAACTAATTTTGAGAGAAAAGTTGTAAGTTAAAGTTAGAATTATAAGGTTAAAGAGTCACAATTTCCTTTTATAATTCCTCGGTGGAATAAAAAGAAAAATAGCCTAAGCTTCCATACATATCTGATGTCACTTCCTGTGCAATCGGCATGAATACCGTGTCTAATAATGAAATAATTGCAAGGTTGTGATAATGTTTGTGAAATTCAATGCCTGTAATTGTTGTACGAGAAGAAAATGTGCTTTTTTTAATGATTATATTGCAAAAACTCAAAGTGAAACAGAGAAGGACATCAACAAGTCTTTGTATTTATGTATAGCTATTTTTTGGCAAAGGGACTCATCATTGATGTTAAACCCCTTCAGCTCAAACATTTATAACAGATTTTTTTTTTTATTATTCTGCGTTATTATGGACAGTTCAAAAAGTTTTTGCAGGAAAACATGTTTTTTTTTAAAAAGTGGACAAAACAAATGTTTTCAGTATTTAACAGTTGGTTGCATGTGTTTTCATTTATTATTTTAAAGAAACATACAATATTATTTTTTGAAACATAACGTATGCTCACAATAGAAATACAGATCTATCAGTGTAAACCCAATGAGATTGGTACAGTTGAGCTGTTGATGGTATATTTCGATTACAAATGAGACAATATAATATATATTTTGATTGAAATTCTTCCATTTTTGGCTGTCACTTGATTGAGCTCATATATCCTGTTTTGTGCTTATTTAATGTGTTCAGTATGTGCTGTAGGCTGTCTGTACTGAGCGGCTTTTCATTTGCAGCAGTAGTCTTGTGATGCCATCGGTCAGATGACCAACCCGAAAAGAGAAACTCTGTTAACTTAAGCATGGGGAGGTTTAAACGCTGCACTTTTCTCTTTGCATCTATAATCGCTTCTCTCTTATACAAACACACACACACACAAACACAGATTTGCCTTTCACACTCTTGGTTTTGTAATAAAGAGCACTGTACCTGAAGGACACTCTGTTGTGTGTGTGTGACTGTATTTGTGCATCCTGTAGTAAGACATCAGAGATCATGAGCTGCATTCCTATCAGGACCCAGAGAGTATTTTTAGTGTAACCTTCACTCAGTCTGGTGGGTAAACAGATAAATCATTTGACTCGGGGTAAAATTGCAATGTAGTTCATGGAAAGTGGACAACGCTGGCTTTTATTTAGTATTATTGTTGGTCTTTTTTCTCTGGATTCTTTGGTTTCGCATTTAGTATTTTCTGGAACACTTTTTGTATATTAAATCCCAAACACAAAGGAAGTGAAAGCAAGAATACAGAGATTCAGATGGAGCAAAACAGATCATTTTTATATGCTAACTAGATAATAAATGCATCACATGTTAAGCTCAGATACATTTGGCCTTACATACAAAAATATGTTTGGATAAATGAATGATAAATAATTTAGCACAAATAAACAATTGAATAATTAACAATAAATAGATAAAGTTAACAAATATATGTAAATTACGTGTGTATATTTAAATTACGTGTGTATAATATATGTAAAATAAAGTGTATGTTTATATATATATATATATATATATATATATATATATATATATATATATTTATTTATATATGGGTCATTCTATAATTTAGTGTACATTTAATTTCCATTGATGATAATTGTACTTTTTTCCTAACAATTTTCTTAAGAAATATCATATTTTATCATGAGAATGCATAGTATAATCTCAATCGTATATTTTGTATACTGTTTTTTTTTTATTTGCTCTCTCCACATTATATAAAGCTTAATTTAGCCTTTATATCCCTTAAATTACAATTTTTGCAATGTTCACTTTTTTAATTGAGTGGGTCCTGAGTTAAAAAATAATTAATGAAGACTATCTATATTCCATATCTATAACATTTCTATAATCCAAATACCTAAGAAAAAAATAAACATTTGGAACACATTTGATCTTCAGTGACCTATAACCCTTAGTTAATATATTGAGAAAGAGTAATGTTTTTCCTGACATGAATTGTATTCGAAATTATAGAGTGAAAACTTTAGAATGAATGGTATATTAGATATATTCTCCTTTATAATGTTGGATGTTATGCATTGAAATAGAAGCTCATCCACTGTGAGATGCTCAGCGACGCTGATCCTCTTCTTTCTGATTAAAAACAAACAAACAAAAAAAAAACGATTATTTGTATTTTCAGAAGGAAAAACCGCTGAGGCACACAGGCAGGTATTCAAAAACCATTATCAGACGATTTATCAGTTGGTTACATTTTGAATGCTGAATGTTATATTAATGTGAGTAAATATAGGATTGTGAAAAATGTATATTGAATGTCTTTGATGAAATTAAAACTAAATGTAAAGCTTGTGCTAATATCAAATTCTGTGCTGGCTCTGCAGTTCAGTGGAATGCAGAATAGTCGAGAAGATGCAGTGTTTTTACAACACATGCCGCTATAGATGACTCCAGTGTCCCAAAAACCTTTTCAAAGGTCAAAGAGACCCCAAGAAGCAGGAGCTTTGTCAGTTATCCATCAGCCCCAACACAGTTAATGAAATATAAATCAGAGTGTTAACTAGCCAATGAGAATAAAGTTCTCTTGTCATCCTGTAACTCAATATCACTCCGCCAACGCTCCTTTAATTACTCAGAGGCCTAGGTAACTATGACTAGTGTGTCTGGTCATTATTAAAATATGGTTTGGGTTTGGCAGCAGAAAAAAAATTTTACTTGAAAAATCTCTTGTCTCTTCTATCTGGAATAACACTTATGTCATTAATAGTTATTTTTTTAATTTTTAAATAATTATTTAAATGTTTTATTATTTTTTTAACTACATTTTATATATATATATATATATATATATATATATATATATATATATATATATATATATATATATATATATATATATATACCTCCATTTGTTGCTGAATCCATGTGAGAGCTTCATTTATGCTGGTGTAAATTCCTGGTTTGTTTGCTTGTCCACAGCTCTCAGCCCAGCTGGCTGCCCCCACCAATGTCCATCCGGACCCCTGACAGGCTAGGGGCCCTCCGCTGTCCCCCTACACACAGGAGACTAGGGGTTAAACTAAAGTGCATATACATTTCAGAGTGCTTGCTTTAATAACAGCTATTGTAGTTTATTGTGATGACACTCAGATGCAGTACCTGACATGTTCCAGCACCACCCTCTGAGAATCCTGCACAGATGTTCCAGGAGGTCAAACCCCGTCTGCGGCAGTCTCTGCTGGACAGTAATGGGACCTGAGCGGTATGTAGGGACAAACTGGCCTCTCCTGCGCGACACACACATGTATTCTGAAGAACTGACTTAAAAATACACTCAGTTGAAAGCAATATAGTTCTACATGTCTCCAAAAGCTTTTAAACTTGTTTAATACACGCATTTACACAATAAATACCAGCCATTCAACTTTTTCTCTATTATACTCACCACCATCCACTGTGGCTCCCCAGCCTGAGATCAAACACATCTGTCCATCCTCAAAGCTCTCGCCATAACTGGGCAAACAGATGGGTACTACTTGGTCTGGAAAGAGAGAAAAAGGAGATTTATTGTAGTAAAGCTATGATTATATTCCCATTTAAATGTCTGTATATACAAATTTCAGCCCGTACAATATATATTTTGTATATACAAAAGTTCAGCCCGTGACGAGAAGCAAAATCTTACCATTGAAAGACAGAGGTAGCTTAAGCTTTATTAGAGCTATGTTGTAGCTGAGTCCTCCTGGCCTGTAGTTGGAATGGTAGATGATTTTCTCCACAGAGAGACCTCCAGTTCCACCCAATGGCTGGTCTGTTATCCCAGCATGCACGGTCCATAACACTGGCTGAGCAAACCTTGAAATAATCACAAATTACTGGACCATCATAAACGAATCTGGACGAGGCTAGAGCTGGTATAAACTCAGATGGATCAATATCAGATCAACATAAACTAGTCTGGACCAGCACAGAACCCGTATAAACCAATTTGGACTGGTACCAGATCAGGATAAATAAGTCTGGACCATTAAGAACCAGCATGAGTCTAAACCAGTATTGAATAAGTGTAAACCAATCTGGACCAACATAAGTGGACACAAAATCAGTATAAACTAGCCCTGATCACCATCAGTCCTAGTGCAGAACTAGTATAAACCAGTCTGGACCAGCACAGAACCAACATAAACCAGTCTGGACCAGCATCTAATTAGCATAAAAAAATCTGGACCAGTGTCAGAACATTATAAACCAGTCTGGACCATCAAAGAACCAATATAGACCTGTCTGGACTACCATCGAACTAGCATAAAACAATCTGGACCAGCATAAACCAGTCTGGACCAGCACAGAACCAACATAAACCTGTCTGGACCAGCATCAAATCAACATAAACCAGTCTGGACCAGCACAGAACCAACATAAACCAGTCTGGACCAGCATCTAATTAGCATAAAAAATCTGGACCAGTGTCAGAACATTATAAACCAGTCTGGACCATCAAAGAACCAATATAGACAAGTCTGGACTACCATCGAAATAGCATAAAACAATCTGGACCAGCATAAACCAGTCTGGACCAGCACAGAACCAGCATAAACCTGTCTGGACCAGAACCAGACCTTTATAAACCAGTCTGGACTAGCATCTGACCATCATTAACCAGTCTCGACCATCACATACCCATTATAAACCAATCTGAACCAGCACCAGACCAATATAAACCCATCTGGACCAGCACAGAAGTAGTACAAACCAGTCTATACCAACACCAGATCACCTTAAACCAGTCTGGACCAGCACAGAACCAGCATAAACCAGTCTAGACCAGAACCAGACCTTTATAAACCAGTCTGGACTAGCATCTGACTAGCATAAAACAGTTTTGACCAGTACCAGACCATTGTAAACCAGTCTGGACCAGCACCAGACCATCATTAACCAGTCTCGACCATTACAGACCCATTATAAACCAATCTGAACCAGCACCAGACCAATATAAACCCATCTGGACCAGCACAGAAGTAGTACAAACAAGTCTATACCAACACCAGATCACGTTAAAGGGGGGGTGAAATGCTCGTTTTCACTCAATATCCTGTTAATCTTGAGTACCTATAGAGTAGTACTGCATCCTTCATAACTCCAAAAAGTCTTTAGTTTTATTATATTCATAAGAGAAAGATAGTCTGTACCAATTTTTCCCGGAAAAACACGACCGGCTGGAGGCGTGACGTGTGGGCGGAGCTAAAGAATCACGAGCGCCAGTAGGCTTTTACGTTGAGAGCGTTTGGAAGCTATTACAGCTGTGAAGGCTGAAACTGAACGAGAGCAGCAGCAGCAACGACTCGCTCCGAGCGGGGCTCGAACCCGGGTCTCCAGCAGGGGAGCTGGACGCACTAACAAGGAGGCAGAGATATTTTAAGCAGTTTTACTCACCGCCTGTGGTTCCAACACACGATCGTGACCCTTTTTCGTTGGGATTGCATTATCCGTAAGAAATAAACAATACGCAAATCCGTCTTCAAACTGGGCCTTGTTTGGAAAACAAGCATCTTCGAAATGCAGGGAACAAACAAAAACACTTGCACAACTCCGTTGATGCTCTGTAAAAATAAACTCCATCCACTGGTCCCTTAATGCTGTTTTTTCTTTGGTAATCTGTGCAGGGTTGTCTTGCCCTGGCAACCAAAAACACACTCCTTTTGTGACTTTTTGCGACGCTCTCGCTCTGATCAGTGAAGTCTGTTGTGCTCTCAGTGCTCTGCTATACAGGAGCGCGCGCTCTTCCGGCAGAAGTGCCCTTAGGACCCATATAAGGAAATTCCGCTCCATCTAACGTCACACAGAGCCATACTCGAAAAAAACTTTCCGAAACTTGTGACAAACCGGAAGGAGTATTTTGGGAACAAAAATACTCCTTCAAATGTACAACTTAATTTTGGAAACTTGTCCATGTTTAGTATGGGAATCCAACTCTTTAACAGTGTAAAAAACTCAGTATGCATGAAATAGCATTTCACCCCCCCTTTAAACCAGTCTGGACCAGCACAGAACCAGCTCGGACCTGACTTGATACTCACCCGTACACACAGTGCGCAGCAGTGAGAATCCAGCGCTCACTGATGACTGATCCTCCACACAGATGCTGGTTTTGGTAATGCAGGCTGACCTGCCACGGGACCAGCCCAGACCTCGACACGTTCCCTCCCACAATACGACTGCGGACGGCTGGCCTGGAGCCACACTCTACACCACAACACACAAACTGGATCTGAGTGCAAATGTCACCAAAATTACGTTTTGCATTACAGGAAAATAGATACAATTCTATTATAAAATTGCAAAAGAATTTATTCATGTTCACTGTATTTTTTTTATCAAATAAATGCAGCCTTTGAGAAGAGAGGTAGGAAAAAAAGAAGAAGTCAAAACAATATCATCAAACACTCACCTATACACTTGACTGCAGTTACTACACCAGAAGTGCACTGAGTTTTTCTGGAATAATAGAAAATACACTTTTAGTGCTATCTTTCTCTCTGTCTGAACTACACACAGTTAACTGTGCTTTCATTCATTTCTATGCTTCCATTTACCTTTGTATTAAAAAAGCAAATCAACTCTGTCTCATTTAATTTCAGTGTACTCCACACTGACATGATTGATTAGCTTTTTCCAAGATGGCTTTTTTAAAGAATCTGCTCAAAACCTCTTCTCAGCTGCCGAAAAAGGCCGTTCAGGTGTTCATACATCTGAAGGCTATAGAGATCTTTCAGCTTTGAGACTCAGAGGCGGTCCTGACTGCTTTATCAGGAACTAAAGACATTTGTGAACATCAGCAGATCTACAGAAGTACTGTACTTCAGATTGTTTGGAGTCAGTATTGAACAATCTGCCATGCCGTGTGTCAGTCACTGGACTGATCTTATTTGACAGTCTTTGGCCTGAACAACTCTTCCTCAGGCTTGAGTCAATTTGATTTAGATCTGAGAAAAGAGTGATTGTTATGCTCATTTTTTAAGCTAAGCCACAAGTGCTGTCAATAGCAGTTGATTCTTCTTTTTAGATTACATTCATGTTAATTAAAACATAATTTTGAATTGGACATTAATGAAAAATGACTCAGTTCAGTAAGGGAGTCATTTCCTTAGTAATGACTCTGACACTGGCTGGATGGTTCTGATTCAAATCACTTAAAGGAATAGCTAACCAAAAATAATGTTTTTTCGAGAAAAGTTACTCAGCCTCAGGCTATTGAAGATATAGAAGAGTTTGTTTCTTCATTGGAACAGGTTTAGAGAAATTTAGCTTTAAATCACTTGCTAATCAACAAATCCTTGCAGTGAATGGGTGCCGCCAGAATTAGAGTCATTAGAACAGCTTATAAAAACATCACAATAATCCACAAACAATAATTCCAGTCTATAAATTAATGGCTGGTCAAGCAAAAACCTGTTTATAAGAAACAAATGCATTTTAAGGCATTTGAACTTTATGACCAAAATACGTCCATAATCCATAACACTAAATCCAGTGTAAAAGTATCCCCCGCTGTCCTCTCACATTAACATCCACAGACATATTTGTTTAGAACTGTTTTAGACTGTTTTCACTTGTAATTCATACATGGTCTGTGCATATTTCATTTCTGATTCAGACAAGATCACATTTCCACTGGAGAAAACATTAAATATGGGTAAAGGAGACGTATTTTGTTTGGAAGCAAAGGATTTAAGTTAAAAATAAATCTTGGTGGATTTTTTATAATTCAAACACACAGCTTGTTACTTCACTAGACTTTAACTGATGGACTGGAATCATGACAATTACTTGTGAATGATGGCACCCATTCACCCATTCACTGCAGATCATTTAATTTTGTCTAATTCAAAATGAACATTTGCATTTTATTTCTTATTCTCGTAATGTTTCATTATTCTGACCAATATGTGTGACCATTTAGTTTTGCCTGGAGTCGTGAAAACTAAATTTTTTACATTTTGGAAGGGTGCATGTGGTTTCTTTTGCAAGCAGAAGTATAAGTGTGGCCAAGTATAGTGTCCCATACTTGGAATTTGTGCTCTGAATTTAATTCATACAAGTGCACAGCAGTGAATAGTGACGCACACGCACTGTGAACACCCTAGATCAGTTCGGGGAGCAGTTTGGGGTTCAGTGGGTCTCACCTCAGTTGTGGTATTGAGCACTGGTCATTCACTCCCCCCACCTACAATCCCTGCCAGAACCGAGACTCGACCCGCAACCTTTGGGTTACAAGTCTCTAACCATTAGCCCACGACTGTCCCAAAAGAAGGTTTACCTGAGGTGTGAAGAGTTTTGGATCTTGAAGTTGTCTTGAAGGCCTGTTTGGTTGATATTAAGAGCCACTAGATTATTCTGAAACACTGCTTCAATGGAGGAGACGGGAACATCAGTAGTGCTCACAAAGCTACAATCAGACAACAAAAGAGCAATCATTAGTCAAAATAAATTTCCTTAAATAGCAGACATGCGAGATAATAATTCCAGCTCCAATGTTTGTCAGTGGAGACGAAGAGAAAAATTGCAAACCAAGGATCTGAAGTTACTGAGAGCTGTCCCACTGACGGCTGATACTGTAAATAGCAGAACTCTTTGAAAACTACACTACATTTGTGCTCATTTGTACACCAAAAATGCCATGCAAATTATTTAACATTGTATCATGTACCTGTTGTATCCCAGTTGTCTGCAGGCTACAGAGCCCAGGTGAGAACCCCAGCCTTCAGAGCACACAGTCCTCCACGAGCCCCTACTGAACACCTGCAGCACAGAGCTCCTGCCACTCACACGCACTGAGAGAGACACTGAGAGCTTAGGGTCATCTTGTGGAAGATTTGCTCATGGGGTCAAAGTTGGTGGTATATAATTTTTTCTTTGGAATAATTGTGTATGGATCAACAGAAATGTGTACTGAAACAATAAATAGAGTCAATGTATATGGTTTATGTTGATTTGAAGGTCAAGAAGAGAAGGATAGGATCAACCCACCACAGCTGAGCTCGTCTTCTCCATCTCCACAGTCCTCGACTCCATCACACACAGCATTTCTGCTGATACACTGAACCGACGACAAACAGCGGAACTTTCCTGAGCAACTCTTCAGACCCACTGGAGAACAAGAGGTTGAATGCATGATGGTGTCACACACACACACACACACACACACTGTCGTTATAGAGCAGGGTGGAGCTCATTAAACATTTACCGTTCCCACTGCTCAGGATGAGTTTCATTTAAAAAGGAGGACACTTACGTACCTTCACACGTCTAACGTGAATTGCTTTCGACTTCTCTTGTCTGTTACTAAGCTAATACCATTTTTTCTATTTATTTTAACTTTTAATTTAAATTATTTCTGTGTCCCTAAAGGCAGGTTTGGTTAACTTTAAATAACCTCTGGAGGACAGTTTTGCTCCCATATTAGAAACAAACAAACAAATACACAGACTCACCTCCCAAACCTATTCCTAGCACCAGAATCAAGACAATTAGCAATCCCAAGATGATGAGCAGAGCCAGCAATCTGCGAGGCACATACGGCCAACACAAAGACTTCAAGTCTGACAGTCTTTCTCCTGAGAGAGAGAGAGAGAGAGACGGCTGAATCAAATCAGTCTGCTAAAGGCCAGAGCAGCCAGCGGAGGAAGACTGATTAGATCACTGTTAGCACCTTAAGTGTCTGTCCTCTAACCCCTGTGTAACTGGCCGTGTAAAGCACACGCTGAAGCCATTTTAGATTGTAGCTACACACTGTGAGACACCAAGAAAGTGAGAAGCCTGCTTACCGTGCAAGAAGGGCTGGACCTTGATGACGGGCACACCTGGGCTGGGTGGGATCTGAAGGTTATGGGCTTTATACACAGGCAGTGGAGCGGACGCCACGGTGGGCAGCTCAACAGGGACGTGAGGGTCCTGCGTGTCTGGGTCGTAGAAGTGACTGGAATGGCTGTTATCACTGCTGAAGGAGCTCACATTGAATGTGGTGGGAGTCTCAACTACAGGAAGGTCCTCTTCTGTGATGGAGACTAACTCCAGAGCACCAGATTCAGTGCCCTCCTCCACCGCATCCTGAGCACGTGCGAGAACAATCACAAATATCAGACACTTAAATCATCCCAAAGAATGTATATTATTATTTTGAAAGAAGTCATCTATGTTCACCAAGTGTGAATTTATTTGATAAAAAAATATGGTGAAACAGTAATATTATTAGAAAATATGAAAATAACAGGTTTTTATTTTAATATGCATGTTTTACATTTAAATTTATTAATGTGATGACAAATGATGTGAGTTTTCAGCACCATTCCTCCAGTCTTCAGTGATCTTTTAGATCTTTTATCTTTTTAAAAAAAATTTAATTGTATTATCATAATATGAAAATGGCTCTACTTATTCTTTGATAAACACAAAACTCAAAAAGAACAGTGTTTATTTGAAATAGAATTTCTATAAAATATTAAGCAACACAACTGTTTCCAGTCATGTGATCATGTGACACTGAAGAAATAAAATTAATCTCTGCCATCACATGAATAAATTGTATTTAAATAAATAAATGGAATAAGAGACTCCTTTCAAAACATTAGAAATCTTAATTATTCCAAACTTTTGACCGGTAGTGTATATTTATGGGGGGGGGGGGATAATGATGTTTTGGTGATGATAAAAAAAAAGAATGAAAAAAAATTCAGCAATTAAAAGAACAAGTTTTGTTAAAAGTCTTAAGTACCAAGTTGTACATGCAAATGTATTCATTGTTTAATGACAAAAAAGCGAGTGCATGGAAAGCGTGTCAGCAGAGGATGTGTGAGAGCTGCTCAGATAGACTCACCTTGTCAACCTTTATATCATTTAAAAGTGTCTGAGACACAAGGACACCTGCAGACACAGTGAGATGAAATACTGCTGCTCATGCTCTCTTACCCTCTCCTGTCGGCTTCCTCCCTGTGAAACGGGCCGCTCCGTCTCTCCTGCTGTCTGTGAAGAAGCCATGACTCTGCTCTCGTCCTCTCATCTTCACTTCATCTTGGATGACAGGGACACCGATCCACTTAGGAAGTGAAAAAGTGATACTGGGAATCCAAGGCCTTCAGTCGGTTTAATCCTTGTTAGAAAAAATGAAGAATGAATTACTTCTCAGCTAGTCCAAATCCAAGTAACTGCCTGTGAAATTAGCTTTTGAGAAGTTGAGAAATGAAGGGGATAATTTGAAGGTGTCTAACTATAGCGCTACAGATCTGTCCTTCTGAGTGACTTCATCTCTTATTCCTCTCTCTCTCTCTTTCTCCGCCACACCTGAGTGACACCTGAGCAGGTGTGCAGCAGTGTTTTGTCGTATCACTACAGCTGTGGATCAGGTAATGTTGGACAGACTCAGCTTCTGAGGTCTGGTTACACTCAAAGGTCAGACTAGGAGTGCCAAGCACCAAAAGGTCATCAGTCTTTAGGCTGTTCCTTAACTGAACCTCCAGAGCCCATGATTATATTCATCAAGGACCTTGTGGTTGATATATATAGATTCAAACCAATTTCAGGAACAACTTTTATTGTGAACATAAATGTTTAGCTTCTGAAAATTAGTTTTGATATTCTTATAGGAAGTAAAGTAAAAAAATAAAAAAATAAAAAACATGGGTGGACTAGTAAAGAAAAAAGTAAAAGACTGAAATTCTTAAAAGAATTAAATAAGGAACGGAAAATACCCAAGATGATATTCATTAAGAACACTTGAGTTGATAGATAAGTAATATAATTAGTAAAAAAAAAAAGTTTTATTAAAAACATGATAAATATGATAACAAATATTTTTGAAAATGTATTTATTTATTTTGTGTGTGCTTAAAGTAAAATATACCTAGGCGATCAGAGAATGGTGAAAAACTCACAATTTTGTTCATTTTCTACACAATTTTGTTCATATCAAAGAGTTTCTCAATGTATTTTCTATTCTATATAAAAATAAAATACATTAAAACACGATTCAAAGCAAAGTAAAATCATCTATATGTTCACATATAAAAAAATGTTTTTGAAATATTTTAAAAGCAATACTATTGTACATTTTCTATATAGATGCAAAACAAAACTAAATAAATTAAATAAGTAAAAGTAAAAAAAAAATGTACGTTTGTAGATTGTAATAAAAGAAAAACATCTTGTTAGAAGACTGACATTTTTGAAGACAAAAAAATGTTTTTGTTATAATGTATTAATGTATAACATAGTAAAATAAGCAGTAATAAATATCCACCAAATAAAAACCATTGTTCAGTGTAGAAAGCCATTATATTGTTACAAGAAACCTATATGTTTGCAGAAATCTCTTCATCTCAAATAAATACATACATCAATAAATGTTTGGAAGCTTGATGATTTAAATTGTATTTTTCTTTTCTTTTCTTTTTTTGGTCATCAAATGACAAATGATAAAATGAGATTGGATTTATTCAGGTTGTTCATTATGTGGGTGACACAGTTAACGGGTGTCATTGCATCAGTCTAATACCGAGAACCCTTGTTAGTTTTCCAGCATGATCTGAGAGCTGTATCTGGTGTCCTGGTGTCTTTCTTACGCCGTGATGTCGATCGATGTGTTTCTGAGATGCATCAGAACTTCCAGTGATTCTGGTACCGTCGCGTTCTCACCAGCAGATGACGCTAAAGACTCTGGCGTTCCATGACGCAACGCTTTTATTTAAGCAGCTGTTCATGAGTCAACTGTCTCATCGAGTGTAACGGGTGAAGTGGGATCTGTTGCAGTGATGATTCACATGTTTGTGTGTTAAAGGGACCGATTTTTGCGCAGTTATAATCCGTTCCTCCCTCTCTCGTGCGCAGTCACGACTGCTGGATAATCTCAGATGCGTTTGACTGAGCATAGACTGACAGAAACAACACCATGATCAGTCAAAAACTAACTATTGCCTCCAGTGGAAGCACAATTAAATCCAGATCATTCATTTGTAGCCATGAACAACACATTGACCAGTGGTCTGTTATAAAATATAGCCTAAATTATTCATCTCTCATCATGAAAATAATTGACATGTATATTAGGATTCGTCCTATTCATAAATAATAAATATGACGCCTTCAAATTCATTATTTTTGGATGAGAAACAGTTCGTTCAGCCTTGAAATGTTTCTGATCACTTATTCAAATTATTTTACAAATACATATTGTAGTCCATATTATGTGGGAGTGTGTATCTATACTTACTTAGTTACGCTTGTGCAAACTGTAGGCCAACACAAAAATATTCACAGACACAAAATCTGTTTTAAGGACTATTACTCAAAAAGAAATGTGACTGATAAATGGTGTTTTTCACTCTAAAAAATAAGAAATTGTTACTTTAAGGAGTGAGATTAGAGCTAGTCCCTCAGAGTTTGCTTTATTTTAAAAATATGTTTCGATAGATTCTCTCTGTATCTCACCTTTCACTGAGGCCAGACAAACTGCTCTGAACTCATGCGTTTAGATTCAGGGTGAGGTAGGCAACATTTCAAAGATAAAAAAGATGAACTAAAGCCTGAAGCTGCAGCCCACCTGTCCAAAAATAGTCCGGACCTGAGGCTTTGCATACGAGTCAGAATATTTTAGCTTCAGTGGACAATAAAGCATAGGGCATTAGGATGTTTTTTTTTGTTTTTTTTATAACGTAATTACTCAACAGAATATGTATTAAGCCTCTAAAGCCTGATATATGAAATAATAGTCAGAAAGATTGAATTGATTGAAACGGAACTGATTATTGAACCTTTAGACGAAAAATAAAAATACATTTTTCTTGTCTTTTATGGCTAATGTAGTACGATATGAGAATATGGAACTCATATTCAAGGAGGAAAAACACCAGTTTTATTCAGAGGCCCAAACTGAACAAGAATATGCCATTTATTGCAGATTTTTTTATTTATATGGCCAAATGAAATTCTGATAGCTTGTTATGTAAATCGAGATCTTCATGCATATGAGTTGTTACTCTATATCTCACAATAATATGTCTTAAGATATTAATATGCTATGTATTATGATCAAAGCTCTGTAGTAATTGTCAGAGGAAAAACATAACACAGTACATAACTGAGAAATACTGAACTTTACACAAAAATATGATTTTAACATCTGATACTGAAATTAATAATCAAGTAGCCTTAACCTAAGTTGTCATTTTGAAATATTAATAACAATGTAAAATTATTTTATACCTAAATTTACTAAATTTATCTTTAAACAATTTTACAGCAAAAAGACACCTACAACACCAAGAGCTGAAGGTGGACAATTTTAAAATTATAGGCTATTAAAAGGCTTTTTACTTAAAAAAAAGAAAAAAAAAAGTAGTAATTATATTTCAGATAACAAAACACTTAGCCTGTCAAATATGATACAGTAGGCTTTAGGGTGACATATGTAAATCAACACAGATTTAATGTAATTTAGGGGACGCATTACTGAGACATTTTATTTATTTATTGTTTGTTTGTTCAAGGGACACTACAGAATTAATTTTCCATCGATAGACAGAATTAAAATTCAGAAAAAGGCGGATTGTCATCTCAGGTTGCCGACGGCGGCCGGTGACGTCAAACATCACCCATTCGAGGCCTGACGTCACCGCTGACCGCACTAATGATTGGCGGATCCTAGAGAGCGCGTCTTTGTGTAGAAGGACCCCACTTCCGCAACATTTCAGATTTAGGTTTTTTGTTCTAATCCATCGCTGTATAACATGCCATTTCTTAAATAGTTGCACAAACTGCGTCGTTTCTCCAAAATACGCGAAAGACAATAAATGCATACATTTACCCTCAACATAAATCCAGCATTTCCTTGTACTCATAATTCCCAACGCAGTCTGGATTTATTGAGCGTTCACCTTGGTTTAAATTACGGATTCACGTTGATTTTCTCAATGCATGATAAATATAGCCCACGAGCGTAGTCGTGATGTCAGTGGATTTTAGGTGCCCCCTCAGGATGCCTGAGTAGTTGCGCTCACCGCCAATGAGCGTCTCCAGTGTGAATGTCCTTCATTTCTCTGTCTGACTAGAGAACTTGCCATCACGGATCCGAATCTGGATTTAAATAGGAAAGACAAGCACCTCTCCGGTTCGCCGCTGCCCCTCAATCGCGTGACACTCTGGAGCGTCTGAACCAACTTTAACTGAGCGCGACATGGAGTGCCGAGTTCTGTCGATTCAGAGTCACGTCGTGAGAGGATACGTGGGAAATAAATCCGCATCCTTTCCGTTACAGGTGAGCACCGTTCATCCGAGGCTCGCGACGGCTGGAGCGGCTCGATACACTCGTGATAATTGTTATGTTGTGGTGCATGACCGCGTGTGATGCTGGAGAAATGAAAGGTCACATGGTCGACATTCCCTTGCATGCTGTTCTTGTGCATTTTGAGATATTTATGTAGTAAACTTCCCTTATGCGAAATCTAGAGTATTGCATTCCCAGAATTTGGCCTTTTGCAGTGATATACGAGAGTGCATTTAAAATATGCTCCCATTAATAGTGACTCGATTGTCACAAAAACTTAAAGCTCTGCTTAAGAGGCTCGTGCTGTCAAAACACCGGCACGGTAAATGAGTGAGTGCCGTTTATCATCACAGGAAAACATGGTTAGGATCTCGGTTTCTGAAAGATCATTTGGCATGAGGGATCGCGCCGCGTCCAAATCATTAAACCGGACTCATTAGGTTCTGAATGTCTCCAGCTGTCATCGTGGCATCAGAAAGCGGCTCTTCTTGTGACTCGAGCTCCTCTTCTGCACGCTCGCGCTGCCGGCGCTGACGTCACAGCCGGGACACTCGATTCTGTTCCAGAGAAATCGTGACATTTTTCTTTCCAAGGCTCTCCCAGCCGTGTCTAAAACCCACGCTCGCGCATCCTGCGTTTTAATGTTTCATCTCGAAACTTCTGAGTCAGCTTGTTTCAGTGACCGAGAGTGCTAGATTAACCCTCATGTTTTGGAAAGGTCTTCAAACCCAAATCTGTACATGATGCAAATACCATTAATAGTGCTACTACTAACAGTAAATTAAGTTAAGCTTTCATTTCCCCTCAGAAATCTTTCAGCATATTCCTGTGACAAAGCTTTCACTTTTATGACTAACACAGTTGAGTTCAACATAATAGCAGTCCAACATCACTAACCAGATCAATCATTGTTTTTAATAGAAATTATATTTCTACATGGCAAATATTTTACCAGAAGGTGTAGTAGAGTAATAGAAGTAATGCTAATTCTGTGTTACTGAATCATTAATTGAAAAGGGCATGTTCAAAATAAAAGCAGTGTGGAGTCTAACTAGAGAGGTTGATCAGTCTGCGAAAAAACTGGGGTCAAACAAGTGGTCCTTATTTAAGGACGAAGGTAGCAAATATTGTACTGTGCATTTCTGTCTAAAAATATGAGTAAAATGGTTCGTTCCAGACATTGTTCAGAAGAAGAGTGTGCTTTGATTTAAAAATTTGATTAAAAACAAATAAAGAAGTGCAAAAAATGATGGGGTGCTTAGCTAAAATGATATCAAATGCTTTAAAATGGCAACCAAAGCCAGAAAGACATGGAAGAAAGCTGAAAACTACTATTCAAATGGATCGAAGAATAGCCAAGATGGCAAAGAGTCAGTCAACAATCAGCTCCAGGGTGACCAAAGAAAGTCTAAAGTTACCTGTGAGTACTGTAACAATCAGAAGACGCCTATGTGAAGCCAAGCTATCAGCTAGAAGTCCGCACAAAGTCCCATTGTTAAAGACACGTGCTGAAGAGGTTACAATATACCAAAGAACACACTGACTGGCCTAAAGAGAAATGGTGCAATATTTTGTGGACTGATGAAAGCAAGATTGTTCTTTTGGGATCTAGGGGCCGCAGATAGTTTGTCATATGACCCCCAAACACTGAATTCAAGCCCCAGTACACTGTGAAGACAGTGAAGCATGATGGCGCAAGCATTATGATGTGGGGATGTTTCTCATATTACGGTGTTGGGCCTATTTATCGCATTCCAGGGATCATGGATCAGTTTGAGTACATTAAAATAATTAAAGAGGTCATGTGGCCTTATGCTGAGGAGGAAATGTCCTTGAAATGGGTGTTTCAACAAGACAATGACCCCAAACACACCAGTGAGCAAGCAGCATCTTGGTTCCAGACCAACAGGATTAACGTTATTGAGTGGCCAGCCCAATCTCTGGACCTTAATCCAATAGAAAACTTGTGGGGGGACATCAAAAAAGCAGTTTCTAAGGCAAAACCAAGAAATGCAGAGGACTTGCGGTCTGTTGTGCAATTGTCCTGGGCTGGAATACCTGTTCACAGGTGCCAGAAGTTGCTCGACTCCATTCAAAACAGATGTGATGCAGTTCTCAGAAACCGTGGCCACACAACTAAATATTAGTTCAATTCACAAGAAAGCTAAATCTTCAAGCATTTTTCTGTTTATATAGTAAATGTTTGACTTTGTAAAGAAACATGCAGACACTTCTTTTTTTTGACATTTTAACATTCCTTTTTCTTCACTTTCTGTAAAGTAATGACAAATTTGATACATTTTTCTCCATGCTTTGATTTAGAATAGAACGTGCAGTGTTCCCAATCCATTTGTGTGTATAGAAATAAAAGTTATTATAAGGATTTTAAACACACTGCTATTATTTAACTGAACACAACTGTTTTTAATATATATTATACACACACACACACACACACAGGTTTGTTTTTGTGAAAAGTGGGGATATCCCATAGGCGTAATGGTTTTTATACTGTACAAACTGTATATTCTATGGCCCTATACCAACCCTACATCTAACCCTAACCCTCAAAGGAAACTTTGTGCAGTTTTACTTTCTCAAATTTATAAGCGTTTTGAAAAATGGGGACATGGGTTATGTCCTCATAAGTCACCCTATCCTTGTAATACCTGTGTCATACCCATGTCATTATACAGAGTTGTGTCCTGATATGTCACAAAAACAAGAGCACACACACACACACTCACTGAACACTTTATTAGGTACACCTTGCAAGTACCGGGTTGGACCACTTTTGCCTTCAGAACTGCCTTAATTCTTTGTGGCAGAGATTCAACAAGGTGTTGGAAACATTCGCCAGAGATTTTGGTCCATATTGACATGATAACATCACGCAGTTGCTGCAGATTTGTCGGCTGCACAACCATGATGCGAAGCTCCCGTTCCACCACATCCCAAAACTGCTCTATAGGATTGAGATCTAGTAACTGTGGAGGCCATTTGAGTAAAGTGAACTCATGTTCAAGAAACCAGTCAGAGGTGATTTGAGCTTTGTGACATGGTGCATTATCCTGCTGGAAGTAGCCATTAGAAGAGGGGTACACTGTAGTCATAAAGGGATGGACATGGTCAGCAACAATACTCAGGTAGGCTGTGACATTTAAATGTAATTATCTATGAAGATTCGGGAGGAGCGCGTCAGATACTTAGCCTAATCATCACAGGTGGACCACAATCAAGTAATCAATCCCACAGTATAAATATCGCTGACTTACCTCTATCCATTGACGGTTTATCAGCATGCTGGTTCGCCTCGTCAGTCACCTTATCACAGACCCAATTTTCGTACCAACGAAGAGTGCTACACAGGGGATTTATAAGACCTGCTGCTTTTGCCGTACCCGAGATCATTTCTACCCAGCCAAACACGGCCGTTGAGCAGCATTAAGCGTCATCGCGACAGCTGCTATCCTCGCCAAGCCACACATCGTGGCCAATAGACCGTGCAACTCCGAGCTTGCCTGCTCGATACACGATCGCGCCGCCCGAGACCGAGCTCTCGTCGAGCGCTGGATTGCAGCAGAAAGAATCCAACCACGGTTCAGCCTTTCACCACGGCGTTCCGGCCGAGTGGCAGTTTGAGGCCGCTTCCTCTAGCGGCGCGCAGACTAATACATTTCCAGGCGAAGACGCTAAAAAACAGGTTCTTCTTTTTCTTCATTGGATTTTTACGGCAGTTTGCATTCAAAGTGTTGCATCTAAAAGCAGTTTTGCGGCTAAAGTTTTGTTCCGTCTTCTTCTAGTAGTGTTTTACGGAGGTTTTGGCAAACCAACGTAAAGGTGCATTACCGCCACCCGCTGATCCGGGGTGTGGATTCCGCATAGATTTGGACTACAGATCCACCGTTCCGTCGGATGATGATGCCACTTTTTAACCACGAAGCCGTTAGCCATTAGGTTAGATTATTGTAATGCCTCGTTCTCAGGCCTTCCAGCTAAATCGTTGAGCAAGCTTCAGTATACAAATTCTGCCGCACGCTTGTACTTCTCCTCGCGAACACATTACACCGGTTCTTTCACAATTACACGGGCTTCCCGTAAACATGAGAATTGATTTTAAAATTCTTATCTTAACATACTAGGCACTTCATGGGACTGCACCGGAGTATTTTTGTGAACTCATCAGTCCTGATATTCCATCACGCTCTCTTCGCTCTACTAACTCTTCACTTCACCAGCCATAATGTGAGCTAAAGACCATGGGGGAAAGAGCCTTTTCATATAAAGCCCCTACGCTATGGTATGTACTTCTTCTGCATGCACCTATGTTGGGCGATTTTTGTTGATTAAGTCACATTTATTCAAGACCGTCTGTCTTTAATGAATTATTGTATTGCTTTTGGCGTTTGTTCCTACAAATAAAATGCATTATTATTATTATTGTTACATTCGCCTTACCGCGCACGTTTAAACCTCGCCGAAATGATACAGACATAAGTTCAAAAAAAAAAAAAAAAAAAAAAAAAAAAAAGTCTCTGGATAAAAGCGCCTGCTAAATGCTTAATTTAATTTAAAAATTTTCATTTGCATGCAAGTCTTCTGGTAGGACCAAATCATTTAGGGACCTATTTTACCATTCACTGGCGTGATCACTCAAAATTAATCTAAAACGCATCTGCCCTCGTGTTTTGATGCAGGATAGCAAGCATGAGTAAAATTACCATCGCCTTTTAAGGACCGTAATACGGAAAACCGGAAAGTAAGTCTCTTTAGAAACCACTTGGAAGCAAATAGCACATAACTGCCGTTAACCCATTTGCTGCAAGCATCGCCAACGGCCCCAGTCTATGTTTCGTTTTCACAGCACGTTAAACATCACTCTCTTACTTGATCTGGATAAGCCGCGCATCAATTGAAGTCCAAAGACTTTGGCTTTTATATCTGACCAATATTTCGATAAAACATAATTCCAGTGATTAATTTTCCATCATGTCAGGAAAACTATTCCTATTCCTGAACGGTAAACGTCAAAGTGTTAGCTCGTGGACAAATGTTGATCATGGATCTAGTCAGAAAGAATCATGAACAGAAACATCTTTATTTTGGGTATATAATTTCTGCCTCCATGCCAAAAATGGGGGGTATCTTGTAAGGGGTTAACGTTACTGCTATAATCATGTCTTTCGGTACAACGCCTTACAAGACTAAACATGCTCAATCGTTTCCAAAAGCCTCTGTTTCCACAGTCCATAATACAACGTGAAAACAGCGTTCCAAACGTATCCACTCGGGATTCCGTCTAAAGAGCCCGGAGGCCAAATGAGAGGAAAGATGCTTTTCCAACAGGAACATAATAAGGTGGACAAGGCCTGAGGAATCGTCAAATCAGGCAACAAATTGCTAAGCTGGTAACACAGTAGGCTACCCATCCATTTTTAGCTTGCCCCATCAAATATTACTAACACTTTTTACTCTTCCCACAGCCAACATCTACAGCAGCCGAAGCAAGTAGCCTTTCATGTACCTCCTCACTGCCGCAGCAGTGTCTGCTCCCGCAGGGGCCTTTCCTGTACCTCCCCACCGCCGCTGCAGTGTCTGCTCCTGCAGGAGCCTTTCTTGTACCTCCCCACCGCCGCTGGAGTGTCTGCTCCCGCAGGAGCCTTTCCTGTATCTCCCCACCGCCGCTGCAGTGTCTGCTCCCGTAGGAGCCTTTCCCGTATCTCCCCACTGCCGCTGCAGTGTCTGCTCCCGCAGGAGCCTTTTCCGTATCTCCCCACTGCCGCAGCAGTGTCTGCTCCCGCAGGAGCCTTTCCCGTATCTCCCCACTGCCGCAGCAGTGTCTGCTCCCGCAGGAGCCTTTCCCGTTCTCCCCACTGCCGCAGCAGTGTCTGCTCCCGCAGGAGCCCTTCCTATACCTCCTCACTGCTGTGCAGTGTCTGCTCCCGCAGGAGCCTTCCTACACCTTCTCCCTGCTGTGCAGTGTCTGCTCCCGCAGGAGCCTTCCTACACCTCCTCACTGCCGCGCAGTGTCTGCTCCCGCAGGAGCCTTTCCTGTACCTCCACACTGCCGTAGCAGTGTCTGCTCCCGCAGGAGCCTTTCCCGTTCTCCCCACTGCTGTTGCAGCGTCTGCTCCCGCAGGAGCCTTTCCTACACTTAAATATATAAAAAAAAAAAAAAAAAAAAAAAAAAAAAATACCACACATCACCTCCGCCTAAAGGCATGCCATGCATCTGAGGTTGCGGTGATAGCATCGTGTATCGACAATAGCCAAGACGATATTAGGCCCATTCTCCAACCAACGTTTTTTATAATAATCATTAGGCGGCCTACCTTAATTCGGCCTACCTTAATTAATCAAACCGCTCCGTTATCCCATCTCAGCACTGCATTTCCCGCTCGCCCGTGCCCTCAAAGGACGATGTGAGCCCGTAGGTTTAAAAAAAAAAAAAAAAAATCATTGGACAAGCGAGATGATCGTAGTGCCGACTACATGAACTAGCAGTATTTAAATATAGTATTTATACTTAATACCAGTGTATCAGTACTTCCGAAAGTATATATTTTTTTTTTTGATTATGGGCGATTCCATAGGCTCTTTTCGTGCACCTGCATGGTCAAAATGGTAAATAGTAAGCTCAGACAGTATAAAGAATCTTTCTCTTACTCCACCCATGCACGATTACATCGTCGATATGTACCATCGATCTCACGTGCTGACAATGACCACATCGCCGATACATGGCACCCATTTGGGGTACACTGGCACAGGAAATCCTAATTTATTTTTGCACGCTTAATTTCGGATACTATGACTGCACCAAGATTTTTTCGGACTCATTATCGGAAGCAGCTCATTGGATGTGCTAAACAATTATCCAAGTAAGCCTCACAGCGTCTACCCTCGTAGACAAATAAATCATCCTTAGTATCGAACTCCCTGCCAGGCGCTGCAAGAGGGCTCCCGGTTGAACCAACCTTTGCCTTCTCCATTCAACTATTATAAATCATCCTTAGTATCAAACTCCCTGCCAGGCGCTGCAAGAGGGCTCCCGGTTGAACCAACCTTTGCCTTCTCCATTCAACTATCAGCAAAGCTTACTCGTTTGACAACGCAAATATTCAAATCCTGCCAGATGCTTTCCCACTTAATCAATCTTGGACTTTCCATCCAACCACCAGCGAAGCTTACCCGATTAAAAAAAAAAAAAAAAAAACCGCCACTTACACCAATGAGTACATTGCAGCCCAAATAAATTTTCCCTTCGATGGCAAGATGTACCCATTCAATACCGCAAGTTACGCTTTCGCCGAACACTAACGGGCTCTTCGCAGATAAAACAATCTCAATTTTCCCTCCGATGGCTGGAGAGACTACCCATCTGGTGTCGCAAATTTTAATAAATATAATAAATGAAAATACAAATAAATATAGAAAATAAATAAATAAATAAATAATAAATAAAAAGACACCGGATGCTGGCCATAGCCTCCCGACCAGATAACCTTACCTTTTTTCAATCCTATGGCCGGCAAGGCTTCTCTCTTCGATGCCAAGAGCTTGAGCTCCCATCGGATGCTGACGAGAGCCTCCCGGCCAGACAACCTCACCTTTTCCATTCTGCGGCCAACAAGGCTTACCCGTTCGTTGCCTGGAGCTCACACTCCCTTCGGACGTAGGTGAAAGCCCCCGGCTACCTGCTTTTCCATTTCTGTCTTTCGTACGGAGAAGTTTACCCGCCCAACGCATGGAGTTAAGGCTCCCATCTAACGTAGGCGAGAGCTTCCCGGCTAGACAACCTTACCTTTTCCGTCCTTTGGCCAGCGAGGCTTAACCGTTCTATCCGGGAGCTAAGCTCCTGTCGGACGAAGGTAAGAGCCTCCCGGCCGGACAACCTTTTCCGTCCTTCAGCCAGAGAGGTTTACCCGTTCGATTCCTGGAGCTAAGCTCCTATCGGACGTCGGTCCGAGCCTCCTGGCTAGACAACCTGACCTTTTCCACCCTTGGCCAGCGAGGCTTACCCGTCCGATGTGAGTGCTCCCATCGTAACGCCGGCGACAGCCTCCTGGCCAGCCAACCACGACCCTACTGTGTGTTTCAGGTTACTAACCTACAAGCAAGCTGCTTAAATGCTGCAAGTACCTAACACACAATAAACTCTCCTTCCTTCCTATGGTCACCAAGGCTAAACCGTCTCTTGCCAGGAGTAGCAAACTCCCTTAAACGCCGACGACAGCCTAACGACCACGCAAACTTACCTTTTCCAACCTACGGCCTGCGAGGCTCACCCAGTTTGTCCCCGCCGGACGCTGGCAAGAGCCTCCTGGCCACCTATCGTTACCTTTTCTGTCCGCCATCCGGAGAGGCTTACCCGTTCGATGCGCGTGCTCCCTTCGGACGCCGGCGAGAGCCTCCCGGTTAGACAACCTTACCTTTTCCTTTTCTATGGTCAGCGAGGCTTACCCGTTCGATGTGTGTGCTCCCTTCGGACGCTGGCGAGAGCCTCCTGGTCAGACTTGCTTTACGTTTCCACCCTACGGTCGGCGAGGCTTACCCGTTCGATGTGTGTGCTCCCTTCGAACGTCGGCAACAGTCTCTCGGCCACACAACTTACCTTTCCATTTGACGGTAGGCGAGGCTTAACCGTCCGACGCCACGAGTCTCGTCCTCTCGCCAAATCCTGCAAAAAAAAAAAAAAAAAAAGCTACCCTCAGCTACTCTCACATCTTTTAACCCCGTCTGGCGAGGCTTACCCGTTCGATGTTCTGAGTTTGAGGCCCCATCGGATGCTGCGAGAGTCCTCCCAGTCGGGTTTTCCTTTCCAACCCTCCCCGTCCGCCGAGGCTTACCCGTCTGTCGCGTGCGCTCCCTTCAGACGTCTGGCGAGAGTCTCCCGGACGGGCCTATGCTTGCCAGCCGCAAGTGAATCTCATCCAGCCGATGCCGTGAGTCGGGATCTCCCTTCGGATGTTGCCAGAGTCCTCCTTGTCGGCTGGCCCAAAAGCTTTTTATCTGCCTAACCGAGAGGACCCAGACGTCCGTCATCCTGAGTCTCAATCTCCTGTCGGAGGCTTCATGGGCCCTCTCGGTCAGCGTTAGGCCCTTCACCCACTGAATAGCAGGGGCTATCAGCCAGTAGGGCCCGTACGCCGACACCGTGACCTATTCCGGTCGAGGCAACTCGGGTCCTCCCGGTCGGGCACCACAACCACGCCGCTCCTCCTCATCGGCCGGCAGGGCTCACCGATCCAACGCCAAAAAACTCCAGTTGAGCATCGGCCCGAGCCCTACCGACCGGGCGCCAACAACCACGTAGTTCACTAGCTGCAGCTGGTAGGGCCTACTCTCTCAACGCCCAAGTCGCTCCCTCCGGAGTACGTAGGCCCTTCCAGCCTGACAACGAGATAACTTCTCAGAAACCAAATCAGCCCCCGCCAGTACTCTGCTTTTTGGGGGGCATTCTTTAAACTGGCGGCTGTCCTCCCGTACATTTGCCTTTTTGGGGGGTACTCTAGCTTCGGGCAATTCCCGAGCTCGGAGCCCTTCCCCGGACAGCACGCCAAATACGCATACCATACCTCAGCTAATTATATGTAAGCGTGAACTAGTGAAATGTAATTATCTATGAAGATTCGGGAGGAGCGCGTCAGATACTTAGCCTAATCATCACAGGTGGACCACAATCAAGTAATCAATCCCACAGTATAAATATCGCTGACTTACCTCTATCCATTGACGGTTTATCAGCATCCCTCCTCCACCCCATCTCCTCACTTCAAGTTCACTTTACAATATACGGGGAAGGGGGGGTACTCTAGCTTCGGGCAATTCCCGAGCTCGGAGCCCTTCCCCGGACAGCACGCCAAATACGCATACCATACCTCAGCTAATTATATGTAAGCGTGAACTAGTGAAACGACGCTCAGTTGGTACTGAGGGGCCCAAAGTGTGTCAAGAAAATATCCCCCACAGCATTACACCACCACCAGCAGCCTGAAGCTTTGAGACAAGGTAGGATGGAAAATGCTTTCATGTTCTTTACACCAAATTCTGACCCTACCATCTGAATGTTGCAGCAAAAATCGAGACTCATCAGACCAGGCAACATTTTTCCTATCTTCTATTGTCCAATTTTGGTGAGCTCGTGTGAATTGTAGCCTCTGTTTCCTGTTCTTACAGGAGTTGCACCCGGTGTAGTCTTCTGCTGCTGTAGCCCATCTGCTTCAGGGTTCGACGTGTTGTGCATTCAGAGATGGTATTCTGCATACCTTGGTTGTAACGAGTGGTTATTTGAGTTACTGTTGCTTTTGTCATCTCTAACCAGTCTGCCCATTCTGCTCTGACCTCTGACACCAACAAGGCATTTTCGTCCACACAACTTCCACTCACTGGATATTTTCTCTTTTTCAAACCATTCTCTGTAAACCCTAGAGATGGTTGTGCGTGAAAATCCCAGTAGATCAGCAGTTTTTGAAATACTCAGACCAGCCCCTCTGGCACCAACAACCATTCCACGTTCAAAGTAACTTAAATCCCTTTCTTTCCGATTCTGATGCTCGGTTTGAACTTCAGCAAGTCGTCTTCAGCATCACATCTAGATGCTGCGTTGTGATTGGCTGATTTGCAATTTGTGTTTACAAGCAATTGAACAGGGGTACCTAAATAAGTGGCTGGTGAGTGTATATATTATCTGTATGTGTATGTAAATCTGAATGTATGTGTGTGCATGACCCTGAACCACAAAACCAGTCATAAGAGTGCATTTTTTTTTAGATTAGTTAGGATAGGACAAGATTTGGTTGAGATTGAGAAAATTGTCTTTAAATTTGTCCAAATGAAGTTCTTAGCCTTGCATATTTTTAATCAACATTTAAGTTTTGATATATTTACAGTAGGAAATGTATCAAATATCTTCATGGAACATGATCTTTACTTAATATCCTAATGATTTTTAGCATAAAAGAAAAAATTATAATTTTGCTCCATGCAGTGTATTGTTGGCTATTGCTACAAATATACCCATGTTACTTATGACTGGTTTTGTGCTCCAGGATCTCTCTCTCTCTCTATATATTGTATATATATTGTACTTTTGAGCAACTTGATACCAACTAGTCTTGTGTTATTAGTATAATAATTTAGGAAGCTATTTATTTTAAAAGCATACATAGACACTTATATATATATATTGTATTTATACTAAGAACTATGAATTGAAATAGCAGATAGAAAAGCTGTTAGTTATCAATAATAACCAGATGAACCACATGCTACTAATAGCGCTGCTGCAAATAGTATATGAAATTATCCTTTATTTTCCTTTCAAATATGTTCCCCTTGACATAATCGAACCCCAGTAGACCAATATTATGAAAGTATTAACTTTCAAGATACTATGACTCATTTGCACCATCTTTTGAGCTCTCTACCTTAAAAACACCCCTACTGTATGGTTCTGTGTAAGTATATCATGTATTCTTATTTTGACTATCACAGGCCTGTGTGAGTCTTGCAACTGTGTTACTCTCTGAATGGGCTTCATTTTATGTTTGAAATGTTTGTGTGTGTGTGTGTGTATGTGTGTTTCAGGTCTTGGGGTTTGAGGTGGACTCGATCAACTCTGTTCAGTTCTCCAACCACACAGGTAGGCTGACACACATATTCGCCTGATGTTTGGAAAACAGCTTTTTACTGTGAAACAGTGTCATTTGAAAGCATTTTAGATAGAAGTAATCATGTGGTTCACTTTGGATAAAGTGTCTTGAAATCTGCTTGTCTTTTCCTCATTTGTAAAATCTGCTAATTATTAAATGTAAAGGTATAAGTATTTAGAATGTTGTGGAAGCATATTTGTTATCATGATGTCACACATGCGCTGATGAGTAGAATGTGTTACTGTGTGATGTCATAATTAGGCCAAGATGGAATCTTTTTTTTAAATGTGTTAAATAGAATAATTGGAGTTCTTTTTTTTTTATTAGGAAGTTGTCTAATAATATGGCAATAAAACATATGCACAGTCACTGACAAAACTGACAAAATAAATCATTGCAGATTTTATAATTGTAAGATAATGTGTTCAAGTTATTATTTTCATATAATAATAATAAAAATAATTATAACAAATACTTTTATAATGACTTTATTAAAAATGCTCACCAGATGAACAAGCTGGTAATATTGGCAGAAATGTCCTACAGTTTCTAAACATTTCAGCCAGTCGCAGTATTTTTATATAAGGGTTTGAGTCATTTTTATTCAGATGTTTTTTTTTAAGCTTTAATCAGTTATTGGATATCACTTGTGCCGAGCGCCCAAATGCATTTTCATATTCTTGCAGTATATTTCATTTGCAAACGCACTGTTGTGCCCCTTGACCTCTTTCTTCAACTATGTTGATCTGTCTTACTGTCAAGAGGACAGAATTAGATGCTTCATTGAAGTGCTTAATGCATACTGCATTCACTTGGTGTGGCATGTCATTTTGAGCTGTGTGTGAGTAGAAAAGTGCCGTCAGTGAGCTGTCCAAACAGACCAAGCACTGAACCCTGTGTTTTACTCACCCTCAAAGCATCCTAGGTGTATGTGACTTTCTTCTTTTAGACTAATCCAATCTGAGTTATACTAAAAATTGTCCTGGCTCCTCCAAGTCTTTCAATGGGGGTAAGCCGGTGTTGGGTCAACTGTTCAGAAGACGTGAAATAAAGTGTGTCGATTATCGGTTTTTTTTTATGCCAAAAATCATTATGATATTAAGTAAAGATCATGTTCCATTGAGATATTTTGTAAATATCCTACAGTAAATATATCAAAACTTAATTTTAGATGAGTAATATGCATTGCTAAGAACTTTATTTGGACAACTTCAAAGGCGATTTTCTCAGTATTTAGATTTTTTTTGCACACTCAGATTCCAGATTCCAGTCCCTGTGAGAGAACAAAAAAGATATAGTACTAGAAAAGTTCCCTCTAGTGATTTCTGGACCAGCTTCTTATAGCACATCCCATTTTAAAGCACGAAAGTAGAATTAGCCTAACTGGCCTCGGATCAGTGGTCTAAACAACACTTGGCACAACCTGCTGTAGGCTGTTGCCCTGTGACTGTCCTCCCTCTCTGCTTTGATGCTTTCTTCTCCTCAGGGCTGCAACTTTGTCTTTAGCCACTTGAGGTTTTTTTTTTTTTTTTTAAGCTTTTTAGGCTATAGATGGAGGGACATAGACCAAACCAGCAGCTCACTCAGTACCAGGGGTCTGAGTGATACACTGTGGAGAGATTCTCATCGGGATTTTGTTTTAGTTATGTAGGTATGTGGTTTAGGCCTGTGCACAACATTAGGCCTGAGTTTTTCTGAATAAGAAGCCTTTAGCTGTCCCAGCAGCACTTGTGGTTTCTGCACATGGCTAATTTAAATCATGCATCACTGGTTTAGAGTGAATGGATGGGCAGTTTGAAGGAGCAAATCATTGGGAGAATTCGGCTAAATAAAGTAGTGCTGTGTTTGTTGTCATGTCCTTGATGGCTTATTTCTTGGGTACTACTGGGTACTTCTGGAGTTTAGAAGCTACACTAGACTTTTTCCAGATGTTTCAGGCTTGTCTCAGTGTCCGTGATGTTAATTTTAAACTGAAGACAGTCGGATTATAATTCTGCATCTGAGTGGTTTTAGGCCAGAAGCAGTATTATCATTCCATTTCTAAATCAAAAATTTTTAATTTACCTTTTTATAAAATTTACACTTTGGTAGGAATGCATTTAAATAAAATAAAGCAATTCAGAAATATATATAAAGTTAAATGTTTTGCACAGATTAAAGTGCAAAAGAACTATAAAGACCAATAGGTAAGATGAAAATCATAGCAAATAAACAAATCTGAATGGCTATTTAAAATGATTAAATATGTTTTAGAGAGTAGTGCAGCTGGTTAATATATGGGGTTTCCAGGGTAAAGACTGCATTCTCTGCAGTTTAGCGCCATCTACTGTCAGAGAGTGAATGTGCTTTCATTCTCATGCGTGCTTGTTTACATCAGAGCACACACGTGTCTTTCAAGCAGCATACAGCGGTATTGTGCATTTTGACCAGTTGATTGGAATAGTTTTCTTAAAATGCATTTCAAATTCAGAATAATTTGTAATATATAATTATTTGCGGTATTTATAAGTGCCCACAATAACAATATTGTGCATATTGATTACCAAAATATATCGCATTACCGAATACCGGCACAAGTCTAATTACATCAGACATTTATTAGTTATTGACCATAAAATACAGTTCAAAAGTGTGCAGTCTGTAAGATTTTTGCTGTATCTTATGCTTACCAAGACTTCATTTATGCAATTAAAAATACCAAAATGTTGTGAAGTATTATTATAATACAAAATAACTGCTTTTTGCTTGATTATATTTTAAGATGCAATTTATTCCAAATATTGTAATAAATTTTTTTGTTTGGAAACCATAGTTTAAAAAAACAAGCATTTGAAATGTAAAGATATTTATTTTAAATGTAATTTTATTTTTTGCAACAACGTAAAACTCTTCAGTTCAATTTATCAATGATCAATTTAAAGGTACAGGTTGTAGGACCTGCCACAAGGGGGCGCACTACCAAAACAATAACAATCGCATGATTTGATGACGCTAAGAACTGCTGACGGCCATCAATCAGACGGAAAGATAAATCATGGATGTAACGCGAGTTCAACGATTTGCGCGAGCTGATTACATACAAAGTCAATGCAAAGACGGGATCAGATTATGGATCAGACGCGTCCTCGCCCGGTTCTAGAGACGCGATGCCCCGAGTTTTGCATCCCATAATACTTATCTTGTTAATTGTTATAATAGCATATGTTTTCTGTAAAGATACGAATCAAAACAACTCACCTGTCGAGTAAAACACAAGCAAAATATATAACACTAGCCTAGTGGTTTCTGGATATTTTACTATAAAAATCTTTCAAATTGTACCTTTAATACACCCTTTGTTGGAAAAGTAACATTTTCTTAAAAAACTTACCGACCCCTAACTAGGGGTGGACAATATATTGAACGATATGATCATGTGCATTTCATCAGTAAAGCCGGTTCCCTGATTAGTGGTAAATTGCCATCACCTGCTTTCAAATGGAACGGCATTTAATAGACAGAGCCGTAGATCACTGACAAGCTACTCAATATTGCATTCATTATCGCAGATGAATCGCCTTCGATAATGAACGCAATATTGTGCAGCTTGTCAGTGATCTACAGCTCTGTCTATTAAATGCCGTTCCATTTGAAAGCAGGTGATGGCAATTTACCACTAATCAGGGAACCGGCTTTACTGATGAAATGCCTGTGACAATTGCATGCGATATATAACACAGCCCTACCTCTAACTTTTGATTAATTACTGGTGTATCATTGCTCATGTAAGTTAGTTTACACATTAGTTGATAGAGGTAACAGTATCCATTGAGCAGTTAATTGGTCATCTCTAGCTAATGTACAAACATTTAACTGAGTTTCTGAAACATCAGACTGAGCCCATTTTTTTCTTCCATCCGCGTTTAGAGTAGATGTCTTACTCAAGACACAGCATGTGTTAGTCATGATAAGTAATAATCATCATTATTCTGTTAACATTTTCTGGTAATCAGCATCAGCCAAAAGTACTTTCTGCCTGTTGATGTGACTTAGGGGTGGGCGATATCTCGATATTTAAAATATATCGAGATATTTTTTAAACACGATATGGATTTTGACATATCGTATATATCGATATGTTGTTTATATTTAATTCTGATTCCGCCACTTTGCTTCTTTGCCTTCTCTGTGCTTTCCTCGCCCCCGCTCGCTCGCCCCCGCCTCCTTGCTTTTGTCCCCACTCCCTTCGCGTGTATAGAACTAGTCTAAAAAACAAAGTCTAAAAACAAAAGGAAAACTGGCTCCATTATATGGAGATACTTTGGTTTTAAGGCGTAGGACGAACAGAAGGCAGATGTCTAACGTAGGGCCCAATGATTTCCGCGATGCAGAAAACGCGGACGGAATCCAGTCATAAAAACGGTATTTACAGTTAAACGCGGAATGTCACGGAATTGGTTAAATTTTGAATGAATTATCAAAAGTAGGTCATGCACTTAAATCAAATCGCGATATAGATTAATATCTGCAAATATTAACCCGGAAAAGTCTATTTAAATATGAATCCTGCATGTTCTGCGTGTCTGTGTTAACGAATGGCGCAGAAGCGCGTCTTCATTCATTAAACACACGGAAGCGCGTGATGTTCGCGCTGATTTCAGCGTCTTTCCTCTCACTGATAAAGATGTGAACACATGAGGAACATCTCCAGAACTGAACGAGAGTCACTTCATGAGCATCTGACCATTTGATTTGAGTAAAATTAGCTCATATCACATCATAGACTGTAGTATTACATACACAGAACTGTAAAGGTAAACCCGTCAAAATAAAAGTATTTGGCAGAAATATTTTAATATTGTTCAGCAGAATGTACATAGCCCACTACTACTATTATTAAAATGAAATGAACATATTTTTTTAAGGAATAATCACACAACATTTCTTCCATGTTTTATTTTTTAATAGTAAATCCCCTTTGTTTACCAAAAAATAAAGTTTGCTTAATTTTAAATAATTAAAAGATAAATTAAATAAATGTTTTATGCCTTCATTTGACAACCAGAAAAATGTAAATACACAGAATTTCTGAAGGGAAAAAATTTCACATAAGGCTATTTTAAGATTTTTTTAAACTAATTAAGTTGTTTTTATGCATTTAAATAATTACACATGCTAAAACACAGAATTAGGTAACAATAAAGCATATGGTGAAGAAAAAAAATAAAACGTTTCATAGGGCCCTAAACATGTAATATTTGGCATATTTGTTTTTGCAGTAGTTTTAGGGGGGTTATTTTTCCTGTAAAGATATCGAGATATATATCGCATATCGAGATATAGCAAAATATATCGAGATATATTTTTTGCTCCATATCGCCCAGCCCTAATGTGACTTCAAGGTGATCTCCAATCTCTAGGACTTCATAGTTTGACTTTGGGAATATATTTACAGATTGTGACGTTCAGACCCTCATCTCTGTTCACAACATCAGTGTGTGCTGCCAAGTCATCTGGGTAGAAACAGCATGTACCTGATCACACGGCAGCTTCTGATGGTGATTTGCTGTGTAATAGAGTATCTGTATTATACGTGTGGGTGAAGAGGTTTGTGGTTAGAGTAGCAGCAGCAGGAAATGATGACGACAGACACCCGTTTTATCACAGATTCCCTTTCGCAGTCATCCCTTCCCCAAAACACACACACACACATGCACATCAAAGTTACAATGATGCGTCTTTTTCATCCAGCCCCTCAGGCTTCCCTTTGTCCTGTTTCTTAGCAACACGAAACATACCATGTGACAAGCTCGGTGACTCACCTGAACTGTGACATCACAGCTCCTGCAGCAACAGCACTGGTGTCCGACGAAACAGAGGCGCTGCTGTCCGTGAGAGCAGGTGCAGGAAGTGTCATGTGACCAAACGAGATGTCCGTCAGCGGTCGCTCTGCATCGACACTGGATTTGGAATCTGATTTCTGTGTATTTGACGTGTGATCTGTCTTGATTCAGGATACTCTCACTGGAAGGGACAGGTCTTGACTGCAGATGAGCTTCATGTCCTGTATGAAGGGATCAAACTCAACAACGTCAACCACTACGACTATGTACTTACAGGTCAGTTCTTTGACTGTCAGTGCACGCTGTTGTGGATCGTATTTGCATGCTTTTTTCAGCTGAGGGATGAAAACATGGAATGATGTTTGTACATGGGCCCTGTGTGGGACCCTAGAGACTCCTGGGACAGCATAATATCATAGAGAGGAAACTCTTTTGGCTGTGTAGATATCAACTAAAGGCTTTGGGCTCTGTGGATTTCAGGAAAACAAACCAGTGAGAGTGGGGGAAAGTGTGTTTAAATAGTTTACATTTCAGTTTATTTAATTTAATTGCAGAAATTTTACATATACCAAACATACACATTTATTTGCAGAACATAAAAAAAAATCTATATATATTTGTAATATTTATTGCAATTTCTGTACAGTATTTCACGTTTTGCATAATTTTGACAAAATTGCAATATAATGATATTAATAATATTAACAATTAACATTTTATAAACAATTAATACTAATGACATTTTATTTATTATTTTATATAATAACAATTACAATAGTTTGTTATAATAGTTTTATTCACTTTAAAAAAAATGACACATCATGTCTCATATTTAACCTCAAGCATTGTAACCAGGTGTACTGATTTTTGATTTTGATACAGTATATGTTATTAGTTGCAAAATTGTTTTAAAAATAAACTTTTGTAAAATATTTATATACAATATCATTCAAAAGTTTGTGGGTTTTGAAAGAAGTCTTATGTTCGACAAGGCTACATTTATATGATCAAAAATACTGTTAAACTGTAATATTGTGAAATATTATTACAGTTTTAAATAACTTTGTTTTATTTAAAGATATTATAAAATGTAAATGTATTCCTGTGATGCAAAGCTGAATTTCCAGCATCATTACTCCAGTCTTCAGTGTCACATGATCCTGATTTACTGCTCAAGAAATATTTCTTGTTATTATATGTTGAAACAGTGTGTTTGTGGCAACTTAATGTTTTATGATAGATTGTCATAGCTTTCATGTCATTTAAGGTCTGGAACAAGAGTAAAGTAATAAATCTGTATATATAAAGATATACAATAAATAAAGACATCTCAGAATGTTCAAATTTGATTTATTACAAAATCAACCTGGTGTATAAAAAGTGCCAGTCATTGAAGAAGCTCTCACAGGAGTCGAATTGCCCCTTTTCTCCAGAAAATGTAATGGTCTAGTTGATGTGTGTCTTGTGCATCCAGTAGTTTTGTGTTGTGTTGTCTGTCTGTTTTAGAAATCAATGCTTTTGTTTAGAAAGAATGCATTAAATCAATTAAAAGTGAGAGTTTATAATGCAGCAAAAGATTTATATTTCTAAATGAATGCAGTTATTTTGATCGTTATATTCATCAATGAATCTAGAAAACATTTGAATGATGATAAGAAATGTTTTTTTGAGCAGTAAATCTGCATATCCGCATCACAGGAATAAATAGCATTAAAATCTGTTAAAATGGAGAACAGTTATTTTAAATGATAAAATAGTTTTTACTGTATTTTTGATCAAATAAATGCAGCCTTGATGAGCATAAGAGACCCCAAACGTTTGAGCCCTGGAAGTTTCAGAGATGTCCCAGCCCAAATAAATTAGGGAATTTCTGTCCCTTCATTTGATTCAGTGCATGCGTTGATGTGTTTGAGTTCCAAACTTGCATCCACTTTAACAGTAGCAAATTTCTCGCTCTTTGTGCTGGGTGATCAGTAATATTTCAGCTCTTTTCATTACTGCAGGTTACAATAGAGACACATCGTTTCTGGAGATGGTGGTCGACATTGTTCAAGAGCTGAAGAGAGCCAATCCTAACCTTGTATACGGTGAGTGTTTTTCAGTCTCTTTCATCCTATCTTAACATAAAGGTTGTAACCTATAGATTTTCTACATTATGAATGGTTTTTACAAGCATGTTTACTTGGGTGTTTTTTTTTAATTCTTTTAGTCTTTTATTCAGCCAGGATGCGTTATGTTGATCAAAAGTGACAGAAAAGACATTTACAGTGTTACAAAAATGTATCATTTCTATTTCATTTTAATGCTGGAATTTTGAACGTTACCGCTGATCAAAGAATCAGAACGAAAATGGAGCAAAAAACATTAAAAACTTTTAGTCTTTGAACGCTAGTGTACATTAATCCTGTACATTAAAGTATAACTTGTTTTACTGTTTCTCTCAGTTTGTGACCCTGTCTTGGGTGACCATGGTTCAATGGTAAGTTTACTTGTGTCTTCTGTCCCATTCTGTTCATTATCCAGGAACCAGAATTTGGAAATGTGACTTTTATATCTCATAGTACTCTTTACCTCTCGCAGTATGTTCCTCAGAATCTCCATCCGGTGTACAAGAATAAAGTGGTGCCTGTGGCCGATATCATCACGCCCAACCAGTTTGAGGCAGAGTGAGTAGAAAACAGCTTTGTGTGTGTTATTTAGTGATTGGATGTTTGTGTGGTGCAAATGTCAAACCTCTAGCCCCTCGCCTGCTTCAGTAAGATTGCTGACAGAAGAGTGATTGTAGTTCCCTCTGGTGGTCAGCTGTGGATTTACCCATGAACCTTCACATCACACTGCTGTGCCAGAAACGCTTCTCAGTCCATGTTCTTTGTTCCAGGTTGTTGACAGGGAAGAATATCAGCACGGAGAAAGATGCTGTTGAGGTGAGATAAAATACATACCTGAAAAATCATGGCCCTCATAATAGCTTTAAAAATAGGAAGCAGACATAAACATCAATATAAATTTATATGCACTAGCTGCAAATGATACATTTACAGTTTTTATTAATATTATTATTTAAAAAGTCATTTTATTTTAGTATTACCTTATTATATATTTTATTATGCCATATATTATTTATTAGTATGTTATTATTATTTAATATTAAATTAGTAATAATTTTAAAAGATTTCAAATGATTACTATTATTATCATTAATAATAAACATTATTATCAATAGAGTAATAAAATAAACAGTATTTATAAATAGTAGTTGTATTATTATGATTATTATTATTATTATTATTAAGTAATAAATAATGTTTTTATCAGTATTGGAATATAAATGATTATTGTCTTTATTATGTTATTTTATTATATATTGTTTATTACTGTATTATCGTTATTATCTAATATTAAATTATTATTGTCAATAATTGTATTATATATATATATACATATATTATCTACTATTAATATTATAATATAATATATATTATTGTAATGTTAATAATAATTATTATTATAATTGTTATTGTTATTATTATTGATAATAAGGAATATATATATATTTTTATAATAAAATAATGTTATTTAATAATCTACTAAAAGATAATTTATAGTACTAGCAGTAGTAGTAGTAGTAGTTTAAAATCATTCTTATTATTATTATTTTATCTACTAATATTATTATTATTTTATTTTTGTTATTATTGCACCCTTTTTTGTGAACTTTTGAAAGTTGAAAGAAGGTACATTGATGTTCACATGTTACTGGCACCCGGTCGAGGTCTCAGACAGTGTGTGTGTGTGTGTGTGTGTGTGTGTGTGTTTAGGTGATGGACCTGCTGCATAAGATGGGTCCAGACACCGTGGTCATCACCAGCTCTGATCTGCCTGCTCGTCTCGGAGACAGATTCCTGGTGTCTTTTGGCAGTCAGCGTATTTGTAAGTGTGTGCGCTTCCTGTTCAGCTTAGAATTGTTTGTCATGAATCTGCTGAACAGTGGAAGATAATATCACTGTGTGCAGATTTGACCAATGACAAAATTTGCAACCATGAGAGCTGTTTGAATGCATATGAGTTCAGATATTTTTATGTTAGTGTTTTTATATCTATGGGATTGTGTAGCATGGTGGGTAAAGATCAGGGCTGGTTCATGTATTGCCGCGTTTCTACTGAAATTACCCAGAACATTTGTACCAGGAACTTTTTTCTCCGCAGACCCGAAGCTTTCTGTGTTTCCACCGCGGTCTAAAGTACCTGGAAGATTAGGCAAATAGTCTGGTGACGTAGGCCTGCGTGCATTTCTCAAATTTGACTTTTTTATTTTTATTTTAACATATAGATAAATTGAATACAGACCAAAGATTACCTGTTAGATTTACCCAAAACGAAGATAACCCAAAACGAACATATCTTATGTTTAACCACTAAAGACACATCAGAGCCAGCGGCACACATCAGAAGATCTAGCCGAGGAGAGTCTCTGAAATCTGCAAAACATATTTTTAAATAGGCGCCGTCTTTATAAATAAAGAACAGATTTGAGTTTTAAACATCTACTTTCTCTCCTGAAATACTTTTAAAATCACATTTCATGACACATTAACAGTAATATTTTGAAAATGTTGATCCGAATAAATGGTGTGAACTCAACCAATCAGCATGTTTATAGCGTCCAAGTCCCGCCCCCGAAAGTTCCTGAACTTTGAAAAAGTACCACCTCGCCAGCTGGGACTTTCTGAGGGGCATTTTTTTTACCCAGAACTTTTAGTTCCTGGTTCCTGCGGTGGAAACACACCGAGTACCAGGCCAAAGTCCCTAGTTCCTGGGTAAAGTTCCTGCGGTGGAAACGGGGCTTATGATCAGTTCTTGTAAAGAGAATGATGAATAAAATAAGCACGTTTGTGCAGTGATGCCTGACGGTACAAGGACGACCCAGCGGATCCGAATAGAGGTGCCGAAGGTGGATGCGGTGTTTGTGGGGACCGGGGATCTGTTTGCTGCTATGCTGTTGGCCTGGACTCACCATTACCCAACAGACCTGAAGGTACAGCATATATTAAATCATTGTGTCAGAAACACATCCCAGTGATCATGCAGCGTAGTAAGAAAATGCTGATCAAGTCTCTTTCTCCCTGTTATTCTGTTCTTCGCAGACGGCTTGTGAGAAGACCTTCTCTGTTATGCACCATGTCATTCGGAGGACTATATCTTATGCCCATGGTAAAACAACAGCCAAAAGCTGTGTAATTGATATGCATGTTGTAGGGTTGTCAATACACTTTCAAAAACTAATACAATACTAAACATACTTTTATTTAAAAGATTAAACAATATAAACATTAAAAAAAATGTGGCATGAGGCCTACAAACACTCATCAAACAGTCATCAAAAATTCTGTCCTCATTTAGCTCAAGTTGATCTTCTGTGGAACATAAAAGAAGATATTTTTAAGAATGTGGGTTACCCAAAGACTGAAAGAAAGAAGTTGAGTTAATACTGACAGAACGTTCATTTTTGGGTGAACTATGCTTTTCGGTAAACTTATTTTTTCCAAGTCATATTTTGAGTCAAAAATAAAACTAAGAACAATAATAATAATGTTTTTCAGGTATCTTGCATCAGTATGAAGTACCAAAATCCATTAAACATTCAAAAATTAGGGAGAAATGACTTATTATATTATATATTCTAAATTATTAGATTCAATTATTTTCTACTAATTAAAGTGATAAAATCTCAATCATAGAATATTTGTTCACGTACATTGGTTTACAGTTATGGCCATTGTAAAGACTAAAAATACAAAAAAGGTGTGCACATCCCAAACATCCAAATAGGACGCAGGTGCAGTACAACTGAAGAATATAGACAAATAAAGAAGTGAAGTCTGCACACTGAAAACTACTGCTCCAGAGGATTTTAATCAAGCAACGTTTCGACCTTCAGGTCTTCATCAGGCACGTGATCAGTGCCTGATGAAGACGCGCTTATCCGGGAGAAATGCTCATATAAGGACTTCCGTTCTCGTCTACGTCATTATATCCACAATTGAAAAAAAACAGCCGAAACTTGTACCAACCTGGAAGTACGATTTTCAGCACAGAAATGCTTTGTCATTCGTCCAAATTATTTTTTAAAACTTTGGCCATTTTTGGAATAAGAATCCATCTTTTTAACACCGTGAACAACTCTGAATACACAAAACATCATTGTAGCCCCCCTTTAAGCAGTAGTGTAATTGAATGATCACGGAGTCATCCCTCTCTTGTGTGTTTTTTTTTTAGAGATTGCAGGTCCTGGTAGAAGACCCAGCCCGGCCCAGCTGGAGTTACGGATGGTCCAGAGTAAAGCTGACATAGAGGATCCAGCCGTAGTCATGGAGGCCACTGTTATATAGAGCCGCCACATCTCATCCACACATTTCACCCTCCACCCTCACAACTGCACAATGTATAGATGTTGTACATTTTGATATGTAATGTGACATTGCCTTAGAATCTCAGCCAGAGCACAACAGTTCCATTTCAAGAGATTCAGCAGGGTACAGCCAAACAAGTGAGAGGAAGAGAGCCATCGTGCTCCGAGAGAGAGAGTAACCAATAGGAGAGTGGGAGAGATGATCAGCCTCTCTCATTCACTCGGTTTTGTGCATCTTCAACATCTCTCTCTCTCTCTTTCTCTCAAAGCTGCTCAAGAACTCCGGTTCGTCCTGCACATAAAGCCCCAGTCACTGACGTTTCCAGACCAGGTCAGTTATGGAACTAAACTGCCATTGATCTAGTGAGGACCAAAATGTAAGAACAAACAAAAAAATGAAATTAATATAGGTGTGATGCTTTCCATGCTCTGTGATTTTGAGTCAGAGCAGTTCAGCAACAAACACAGAAAACAAAACCTAGATGGCTGAGTCTCACAAAAACTGTCAAGAATGCCAGAGTCATATTTCGTCCTGAATCAAATGATCAAAATAAGATTTTTATTGCATAAAGGAAAAATAAGGATATTATTAGCACCATTAAGATTTTGTGTATTAGGGTATTTTTTTATTACTGTATTCTTTCCCCAGTTCTGCAATTGCTCACTGCAATGGGAAAAATTATCAACTTTATATTATATTTTTTTTTATTGTATATACGTTTAGAAAAGTATATTTAATTTTAATTATATATTAGTGCTGTCAGATCGATTAATCGCACATATACAAACTTTTATTTTGGATGCCCTATTATATATGTACAAACCCGATTCCAAAAATGTGAGTAAAAAAGGAATGGAATAATTTACAAATCTCATAAACTTATATTTTATTCACAATAGAATATACATAACATATCAAATGTTGAAAGTGAGACATTTTAAAATGTCATGCCAAATATTGGCTCATTTTGGATTTCATGAGAGCTACACATTCCAAAAAAGTTGGGACAGGTAGCAATAAGAGGCGGGAAAAAATAAATGTACATATAAGGAACAGCTGGAGGACCAATTTGCAACTTTTTAAAGAAAAAGAGCCTCTCAGAGTGGCAGTGTATCTCAGAAGTCAAGATGGGCAGAGGATCACCATCCCCCAATGCTGTGGTGAAAAATAGTGTAGCAATATCAGAAAGGATTTTCTCAGAGAAAATTTGCAAAGAGTTTGAAGTTATCATCATCTACAGTGCATAATATCATCCAAAGATTCAGAGAATCTGGAACAATCTCTGTGCGTAAGGGTCAAGGCCGGAAAATGGACTGTGGCAAAGTGGAAAACTGTTCTGTGGTCAGACGAATCAAAATTTGAAGTTCTTTTTGGAAAACTGGGACGCCATGTCATCCGAACTAAAGAGGACAAGGACAAACCAAGTTGTTATCAGCGCTCCGTTCAGAATCCTGCATCTCTGATGGTATGGGGTTTCATGAGTGTGTGTGGCATGGGCAGCTTACACATCTGGAAAGGCACCAAAAATACTAAATGGTATATCCAAGTTCTAGAATAACATATGCTCCCATCCAGACGTCGCCTCTTTCAGGGAAGACCTTGCATTTTCCATCATGACAATGCCAGACCACATACTGCATCAATAACAACATCATGGCTGAGTAGAAGAAGGATCCGGGTACTGAAATGGCCAGCCTGGAGTCCAGATCTTTCACCCATAGAAAACATTTGGTGTATCATAAAGAGGAAGATGCGACAAAGAAGACCTAAGACAGTTGAGTAACTAGAAGCCTGTATTAGACAAGAATAGGACAACATTCCTATTCCTAAACTTGAGCAACTTGTCTCCTCAGTCCCAGACGTTTGCAGACTGTAATAAAAAGAAGAGGGGATGCCACACAGTGGTAAACATGGCCTTGTCCCAACATTTTTGAGATGTGTTGATGCCATGAAATTTAAAATCAACTTGCTTTTCCCTTAAAATGATTCATTTTCTCAATTTAAACTTTTGATATGTGATCCCTTGTTGTATTCTGAATAAAATATTGAAATTTGTACAGTGTCCCAATTTTTTTGGAATCGGGTTTGTGTATCCTTTCCTTTATATTTATATATATATAAAATTTCAGTCCTAAACATAGATTTTCTTCATTCAAAATATTTTTCTTTACGCAAAATCTAGTTCTCTGTTTTTATCTTTAGATTTGGGAGTTTAGTTTGGCTTTGCCTTTTTTTAGTTTGGGTGAGATTTACCCAGAAAGCTTTGTTCTCTGTGGTTCTTGAAAAGATGTGTTGTAGCCAACTTCAAAAATGAACAAGTTGTTAAAAGTGTATTACAGACCCAAAGCACTCATTTGTGTAAGAGTCCAACTTGTGTCTAAAATGTGTTTTATTGTTTATTTTTAGAGATGCGCTGCTGTATTTTGTGACTTGTTGATGATTTTGGCGAGATAGACCGTAAACATTTTTGGCCTTGCTCATGTGTATATGATTTAATTCTCGTTCCATTGATTTCATTTTGCATCGAGCATTTCACTTCATGTTTGTTTGTACGTGTAACTAACATTATCATCTCATTTGCTTTGAACTGATTGTATTTGCATTGATAATCTACTTGTTTTTACAAGCAGAAGAAACTTTAAAAGTAGTTTTAACTTTTTATTTGATGGTACTTTCATATCTTATAAGGAAAAGACTTGTATGAAGTCTGAAGTACTGAGGGAACTTCTTAAAATGCCTTGATTAACAGTAGCTGTGTATGTGTGCTGTCTGGGACCTGCGCCTGCTTCTCTCTCACCGTGTCCGAGAACATGGTGCCTTCTGGTTACAAAGCTGTGGAAGATAATAAAAGGCAGATGAGTTATATATTTCATCAAAACTTGTTCTCCTTTGTTCAGTTCATAAGGAGATTGATTCAGGCAACGTCTGTTTATATACGCCATTCTCCATGACACTCCACAGTTAGATATGGATTTCTCAAGTATTATTTTTGACTTCTGTTTTACACTTAACTGATGCTCTTCCAAAACACATTTCTTTTATCCATCGTTTCATCCTCTGATCATTCTGAGTGAATCTCACGAAAACATATTCATGTCACATTAAACCCCAAAATCAAAAGAAGAAATGAGAACGAACTAGAAAAGAAAAAAAAAGCCCATTTTAGGCCCATTATCTTTTTCTAACATTGTTTTTTGGTTCCAATTATGCAAATTTTATTGTAATGTGATAATTAGTTACATCTAAATCAGCCTGAAATGGTAAAAAAAAAAATACATCAAAAGCATGATGTATAAGTATTTTTGCATAACCAAAATGATATATTTATTGTCATGAAAATAGTTTTAGAATTTATAAACTGTAAAAAATAGTTAAACTTAGACCGCATTAAGGCCTACAAGTGCGCAGAAAAACCAGTTATTCTTCACCTTAGTTAAGACTTTCATAACTCTGACTCTTAAAGTGAGTGTAACTTTTTATTTAATGTAATGATTGTAAAAATCAGCAGTTTATTAAAGAAAATTTCAATTATTTTGGGTTGAAATATGACCGAGGCATGTTCTTTCATGAGATTCAGCCCTCTTCATCCACTTCAACTTCTACATTTTCATCTTATTTTCCTTAGAAAAAAAAAAAGATGGCCATGTGCAGGACTAATCAGGGCTTGTGCTTCAGCTTTTCATTAGTTACCGAGCTGTTATCTAACTTCTTATGTGTACTTGTACATTACGTATGTGTATGTGTGAATGACTAATGGATGGTTCTACTGTGAGTGTGTGAGTATTTGTGTTCTCTGAAGGAATATGAGGGTGTGAAGCGATAAATGGGGGAGGGAAGTAAATAAGAAAAGCCAAGTCTAACCTTTATGAATAAAGACAGTGAGCTGGTATACAGATGATCATGACATCACTGTCTCTGAATGAACTGTACTGGGACCATTTGTTTAATGTGCAGGTTAAGTTTAGGGCAAAAAAGCTGCTTCTTCATGGAGATGCCTTGGTGAACCGTTAATCTTATGGTTAACAGCAAAATATGCATGTTAACTATATTTAAAACAGCAGTATGTAGGATTTCACCTTGAAATGAGTTTCAAAATAGCCAATTTGTATTGTAAACTGAATTTTTACTAAGGTGAATGGCTTTGGTTTCTTTTAAACACACTCGCACTCAAACGTCTGTTCTGGGAGTATGTAAATTTGTGAGCGGGTATGAATTCCCATGAAAAGGAATGATTGCTTATGGTAGCAACAAATGCATGTATATTTACGATGGTGAATTCTACTAACTTAACTGTAGGGGGCTCCAAAGTTTGAAAATACACATAACTACATACAGTTGCTTTAAATATATTAACAACGTGCTAACACTGAAGCACACTTGTGTTACTATTAATTAAACAAGAAGTGTGTCCTGATATAAGAAACCTTATCAGAAAAAAGTAAAGAAGGATGTCTCTTCTCTGTTAGTCGGTCACCAAATATTATTTTTCGCAGTGATGTCTAGTGCATTCCATGAGGGAAGTGTGGTCAAGAACATTTGGCATGAACTACATTTTTGTTTGTTCTGTAAACATAATATTTGTTAAGTGTATATCGGTCTGTGGAAATTATGTGCTGTCTATTGTAAGACTGTGGATCAAAGTTGACCAAATGACGCTGAGCTCCCTTCTAGTGGATAGAGCTTCTATCATCTGAGAAAAAATATTCCACTACCATTATTTAGGCCATAAACGAAGCGATCTTCAGTATACTAGGTCCTTTAATGCCGTTCTTTTTTAATCTGATGTCCTGACTCCATATGATACGGTTTAAACGCTTGGACCTATTTGTCATAAATGTATATGTCGTCATCTGTAGTTCAGAGTTTTGTATAACTAGCTGCCTTCCATTACAAGGCATTGAATGCCTTACAACATATACAAAAGCATTTCAGGCCTACTAGTGCTCAAAATATCCAGCTATTCTCCACGTTAGTTGCGACTTCCATAACTCTTTTATTGAGTAGGTTTTATATATATATATATATATTTCATTTTTGTTACATTTCATTTTCACATTGTGGACTGAGGTGCGAGTCAGGATAGTTTCTGAGGATGCAACATCTTTAAAAATCGATGGAATCTGACAGAAATTAGTCCATGTGTCTTGGTCTCTCAGTGTGAGTCGTTATTTCGTGTGTAAAATGAGTGTTTAAAACCACTGTGCTTGCTGTAATGTACTCTTGTCCACAACAGTACTGTTTAATAGAAGATTCTACGACAAGAGTACATGAGAAAAATACACTTGAAAATGTGTCCTTCTCACAGAACGCCAAATATGAATTCCAGTGACATCATAATGGGCATGTTGCCAGGGCAACAATTGGAGGCATCATTCTAATTCTCTGTAAATATGTCTCTCTTAACAGTTCTAATAGTGACATGTCAGTGCTTCACAATTCATTTCGATTCCCTCTCTGTTGACATGGTTGGTATCAGAAATAATTTTGGTTTGTTTTGTGTTCTTTCTTTGGTTTTCCGTTCTGAATGGGGTCAGAAAAGACAATTAAAAAATAAATGTTTGGTAAAGTTTTTAGTGCTTTGTTTTCATATCCGGAATATTTTATATATAATATGTAACAATAAAGATTGTAGTGTACAAATCCACATTTATAATGTATGTATGTTATAATGCAATAAATAAAAACAAAGTATTATATTAAATGTTGTATGTGTGTTTCTTAGGCTGTTAAGAAAAACGAATGCTTTTTATCATTTTTAATGTGTCTCAAAATTCTGTGTAAAGACAATGGAGCAAAAAAGCCATACTAAAATATTGCAGCATTGACACTTCTGTGGTAGTTCAGCTTCAAACGTCAAAGGTGTTTTTGCATAGTCAAGCCAGCTCAAAAATCATTGTAAACACATAATACAGCTTAAAAGCCAGAAATTTAGCATGCTCTGAGCCACCAATATGGTTTCTGCAACTCTAAACTTTTAATTATTTAATTAATTAATCCTTATCTAGGACGACAATTTCACACCTAGCTATTAATATTTTTATAAACATGATCCCTGTGCAAAAGCATATTTCGTTTTTGTACAGTAAATCTGGCCTACTTTTTTTTTTTGTCCATGGTATAAATGCAACTTCTGCACTATCTTTGAGGTAAACTTGATTTTAAAGAAGACTAACTGATAGTATAAAAAATGTAAGTCTGTTTAATTCTCCAGATTGA
>NW_020524402.1:0-36129 GCF_003368295.1 Carassius auratus
AGTAATGTTACTAGTAGAGACCTGGTTTGAATCCACTGTGAGACACCAATGTGTCCCTGAGCAAGACACTTAACCCCTAGTTGCTCCAGAGGTGTGCAACCTCTGACAAATATAGCAATTGTAAGTCGCTTTGGATAAAAGTGTCAGCTAAATGAATAAATGTAAATGTAATGTAAATGTAATAACGCTAGTGATGCCTAACAAACTTAAGTAGTTTAAACTGCAATATGTCCTGTTATTGTTACATGCTGTGCAGGCCATTTAACAAAGTGCGACATAGCACAAAGAAAGACACTATACTGGTACATCCATCTGTGCCAGTTTCTCTATAGCGACACTATCCTTGAGGATGTATTTTACTGGCAAAGTCTTTATTCTCCTAACATTGTGTTGCCCTTCACGGTTTATATCCTTCTGCTCTTTTTTTTCCTCGGCTTTGATATATCTAAAAGCAAAGCATCGAGTTCTTCAAGGCCTGACCAAACTGATACAAATAGTAAGTAAATCCATATAACTCTGTCCTTTCTCTATAATACGTTGATCAATTTGAAAAGCTCTAGATTGTGTCTTTCAAATTCAGACATTTCAATACCCCTCTAAAGACTCTCCTACTCACATACTTTTCTGTCTTGTCATTATTAGGAAATTCACAGTCACATGGTAAGAGTGATGGCCAAAGCACACTAACAGTGAATCATAAGCGTTCTAGGACAACAGTGGCTCCAATCTGCTTTTTGCGTCAAATATGATTCAACACACATTTCACATTCTATTTTATTATTTTTTTGCCCAGATGCCCAGAACATTCCAGACTTTCCCGAAAGTCCCATTCACTTGTTTGGAATGGACAAGCACTATAAACTACAGAAATGACTATAAACTAAAGATGTGAATTGATAAAAAAAAAAAATAAATATATATATATATATTATGACATTATGTATATTATGTATATTATTAATTATACAATTATAACATTATTAATTAATTATAACATTATTAATAATAAAATAATCACTAAAGTTACATGTTTAAAGGACTTTGTATTTAAGAAAAACCTGATATTTCAAAGAATGCCTCTTTAACCACAGCTAAAACAGGCCATGTCTTGGAGATACTGTAATCTCACTATCAGGAAACAAAAAACTGCAGGGAGACTGGTATATTTTGAGTTCACTCTGCAGCACAAGTGCTATCTTTGCCCACAAGGATTCTCCAGCCCACTCGGATGAGAGTCCGGTATTTGAGTTATGCAGGGCAAGGGGAAAATAACAGTCCTACAGACTTGGTGTAATGAACCAATATGAAAAACGTCAAAGTAAAGCCACAGGTCAGAGGAAAGTGGAGACCATTAATGGGAGGCTGCGAGACCGGCAGAGAAGGAGAGCACGGTCTAAAAGGTCACAGTCACCCTGTATTACAGCTCATGTCAGTCTCTCTTAAAGACCTGTGTGCCACCCACCAAAAGACTCTAATAGGATTCGAGCTGAGCTCAAAATGACAGAGACGCCTTAAAGCAATAGTTTACCCAAAATGGATATTCTATCATAATTTACTCAACCTATTCCAAACCCGCATACAAGGAGAGATTTTGAATAAATTGCTGATCACTCTTCTCATTGCCGATGTCATAAATGGAACTGGAAGTTTTAAATTGCAAAAGCAATAATTTCCCCAAAAAATGAATGATTTGCTGAAGATTTTCTAACAGCCAGGCCATCCAAGCCATGTAGATGAGTCTGTTTCTTTATCTGGGCAGATTTAGAGAAATTTAGTATTACATCACTTGCTCACAAATGGGTCCTCTGGAGTGAATGGGTGCCGTCATGAATGAGAGTTTAAACAGCTGTTAAAAGCATATGATCCACAAGTAATCCATACATCTGTTGTCCTCTCACATCAAAATCTACCAGCATATTTGTTTAGAACTGATTTACTAATTTTAAAATGGATTGTTTTTAACTTGTAAAAGGTGCTTGCACTGTGACTATTTGTCTTCTGATTCAGACATGATGAGTCTTTCACTGGATAAAGCAAAAATATAAGTAGAGGACTTTCATTTTACGCAGAAGTAACAATGTTTATTACAAACACGCATAAAATCATCAGGTTTCTGTCATCTGTTTAAATTCTCATTCTGATGGCACCCATTCACGGCAGTGGATCCATTGTTGAGCACGGGATGTGATGCTTGATTTCTTAAAACAAAATAAACTTATCTACATCTTACATGTCCTGAGGGTGAGTACATTAGCAAATTAAGGAATGGTTAATCTAAATGATTAAACTCAAAAGGATGATTCATTAACAAATCTGACTCCATCTATTATGATCATGCGAAGAAATGCTTAAGATATGTGAAAATCGCTTTAATATTAGTGTGGTCCTCGGACAAACCTATCATTTGACATGAGACTTGGGTTATAGAGTCATTTGGACCAATTTTATGGTGCTTTTGTGACAGGATCTGTGTTCAAAAATGGCATATGCTGGTTCGGTGTATGTTTTGAAGCATGACTGCTGGTTTGAGCTGGTTTAAACTGGTCTTTAGCTGGTCGTATGCTGGTCCTAGTCCTGAGCAGGAGCTAGTTTCTTATCCGCTTAGGATTCCTTGTTTTTTCAACAGGGATATTTCTTGAAAATTGGCATTTAAAAAAAAAAATCACATGGAGTTGTACAACATAGAGAGGGTGAGTAGGCTACACATGACAATATAATGTATTTTTAGTTGTAGTACTCCTTTAAAGTTTTAAACAAAGGAAGACGGGGAGGGGAGGTTCAAATGAAAAAGATGGAGAGAACAAAGAAAGGGGAAAATCAATAACGAATAGCTACAACAAGAACATAATCAGAATGGCAGGGCGATTTATTACTTAGGATTAATACAGGCACTGGTGAGGTCGATTTAATTTGGGAAAAGCAAGAAAATAAATAAAACATTGAAAACAAATAGAGTCCTCATTCAAATTCATTAGAGGGTTTTGCAAGGTGTCAAACGGGATTTTCCGTTCTGAGTGTTGATCGTGTTGCATTGTTGCACCACTACGTAGAAGCAAGTGACTTTCCTTTTAAACGAGTCAATTAATCATTAAAACCAATTTGTATAAACACACTGATTCATTTATGTCATTGAATTATTTACTGAACTGATTCCCTCAAAAACACATTCAGGAAAACTACAGCTCATAGACAATTGATCTATGGTTTTTGTTTGTTTTGATTGTTTTTACGCAATAATTAGCATTATAAATTTAGCAAAGTGACTTTTTTTTAATTACAATATACCTTGTGTTATTTTAATCTTATAGTAAATTACAAAAAATAATCAACACTACTGTAAGAGTGTCCTTAATACAGCTGCTGAGATCCTCTATTCTGACAACAGTAATAAATTAGTTCATTTTGGGTTAAATTCATCACCATGACATAAACCCAAAAGAGAGTGATTGAGGAGGAGAGATGAGAGTGTGAAGGAAAGCTGAAGACATTTGACTCATGCCTTTGTATCAGCCAGCTGGATCAGAAGTAACGTCAGAGCCAAAACGACGGATAGCAGGTTATTAAGGAGGGGACAGCAGGAAGTCATTATAACTAAGGCCTAAGAACCATTGAAGATCATTTTGCCTGAACATCATGGCCAACATGTTGCTTGTGTTTCTTGAAGTATGCTAGCTTATTTTTCTGCAGGGTGTGCAACAGCCAAAGAGTCTTCATGTCTGAGCATAGACGTCAGGGCTGGACATGACACAGTCAGACACGGTTCACATTTTCCACTTTTTACGCTGTCTCTTATTAACAAGTGAAATGTGTAGAGCTGGTCTTACCGCCAGTGTGTGTAAATGTGTGACCAATCAAAACTCCTTCATGGAAATATGGGAACGTTAAAATTAACAAAACTCTGGATTTATAAGCCATAGGCAGACAGGCAGATAAAGCGGCACAGAAATCAGTCCCTAAATATAACTGCTGAACATGGGCCATGTGACTTGTCCTACATCATAAATTCACGTGCGCAGCATTTGGCTCTACCACTGCCAAATTATGAAACTACAGGTACATTTTTCAGAGAAGAGTGAAAGATTTCCACATCTAATTATCCACATTTTTGTACACTTCAAACAGAGACCTGATTTAAGTACACATACAGTAAGAAAATCTAAATATTAACAACAATGAACAAATAGATGGTGTACAAATAATTTTCATAGTGAGATTTAGATGTTATTAATATTATTTTAAAATTGATATGTTTAACTTTGTGAATAATGAATCCTGAAGAATAACATTGATAATAATAAGAAATGTTTCTTGAGCACTAGATTATCATATTAGAATAAATAAAATCACAAGAAATTATTGCTGATTTATTTAACGTATTATATATATTATATGATTTGTTTTTGTATTATATATGTGTGTGTGTGTGTGTGTGTGTGTGTGTTTGTGTGATTTTGATCAAATGAGATCAGCGTTTGTTAAGAAGCTTCTTAAATGAATAAATAAACTAACCCCTAAACTATATTTTAGGATTCATCACTTGTTGGCCTTTAAATGCAATATCACATATATACATTTTCTGGAGCAAATATGATAAAGCACACTCATGCTAACCAGCTAAACCCTGATTCCTTGGCTGTAGACCTGTTTTTAAATCGTATGCACTTTTTTAGATGTGGAAGATTTCTGAAACATCCCACGTGTCAAGGCAACCCCATCAACCTTCCTCAGGCCCTCTTAGCAAAAGGAGATAAAAAAAGTGACTTGATTCTTCTCCTCCCCCAGCAACTTCTCTACGTTAATTGCAATCAAGGTTTCAAAGTACGGCCCGGCATGCACTATTGTATTTATGTACACAGAACCAGAGAGATTTGTAAGAGAATGAAATTCACAACTTTATATCCGATGTCTAATTGATTTTGAAAAGGCTGCTGCCTGGTCTGCAATTTTTCTCAATTAGATGGCTAAGACACCTCTCTCTTCTAGACCAGAGACCTTCTATGAGCTGACAATCAACAGGGAACATTTTCAGTCTTTTTTTTGTCTTGTTTTCCACTTCTGACATCTTTCAGTTTAACACAGCTTTGGCATAGGAAACAATAGCACTGTCAAAAACATAAAGAGAGTTTATTTATCGTTTAGTGTGTTTTGAAAGAATGCCGTAGGCTTTTTGATCAGAGCTTTCGCCCACTTTTAGATTGACAACAGTATGTTATCTCTCCATGAAGTCCTTGAGATGGAGTGGCTTAAATACTCAAGTCCTTTATCGGAGTAGAGGAAGGGCGAAGCATCCATTTTTTTATCTGCTGGTTCTCCAGATGCTCACAAAGAGATAAATTATGCTCTTAATGCACTTATATTTGCAGACCCTTTTGGACCAAAGTGATTTCCAATAAAGTGGATTGTGTGACAGGAAATGATCAAAGTATGTGGCCAAGGAATTTCAGAGAACTGGCCTTTTAAAACAATTATCAAATGAATGGTACATGGCAACTAGATTTGAATAAAGAAAGTGGCCACTTAACCATGACACTTTTGTTTTTATAGCCTATAAAAATAGCCAACACCCCATTGAGTTCATCTCAACTTGGTAGAGAAATTGACAGATATAAAAAAACATTTATATAAAACAATATATTTATAAATTATCCAGTGCACTGTAGCCTACTATTTAGGAATACTATGAAGCAGGGATTTATTAGTGGAGTAATAGGAGATAATGAATGAAGGGATTTTGGATACAGCTTGGCACTACTCTCATGTGGTTTGTAACACACAGTATACTCCCACTCTCTTGCAACACTCTCAACAGGCACCATATTGAGGAGGACTTTAGTATTAATTCAGTTTGTCATTGGATTGCTTTGTATGCTGTTGAAATTGAATGTTTCTTTCTTAGTTGAAGCTTTAATATATAGGTGGGATTCCAAAATAATTTCACCTCAACACATTTATCTATTTGGAATCCATACTGAAAATCTAACTGTACATTACTTCTTACAGATAATATGTTTTAATGTGCACCTGTATCCTATAGCAGTGGTTTTCAACCTGTTTTCAACCCCAGTGGGTCGCGGTGGTATTGCAGGTGGGCAAATAATAATTTTGTTAATATATGTAAACATGTCTAAGTCATAACATAATAAAATCATTTCATATATATAATTAAATAACAAAAAATAAATATTAAACTGTAACTATGCTTCCACTATTCGAGCCCGCTGAATGATTTCAGAATAAACCACCAATTTATATTTTAGCTGCATATGCTAAAGAAAAACAAATACAAACATGCATTAATGGATGTCAGCATGTTGAGTTATTTTCGGTTCATTGGTAGTTTATCCTAGGGCTGTGAGATTAATAGAAATCGTCATAAAATCCTAATTTGAGCGTCGCGATTTCAAAATTTTTAGCACTAACGCGCCTAACATAGAGAGAGTTGTGAGTGCACAGGACGCAATTTAAGTGAGAGGTGACACGTTTTAAGTGCGCACACTCTCTCAGGCCAAGAGCAGCATGTATCTGAGCAAGCAAGTCTGGTTTTGTGACAGAGTAAAGGAAATCTGCATGCGAACAGAGAGATTTGCGCTCGCGCATTATATGCTTTCGCATTAAATTAACGCGCTCTTGCTGCTGCTTCTGCACCGCTTACACATACTGTATACACACTGCAGACGGAGTATGTGTGAACCTGTATAATGTATAACAAATCTATTTCAACACCTGAGGCACCGCTACAATTAATTAGCTATGAACTTGGCAAAAAAGAAAAAAAGTCCCTGGACACGGGATTTATTTATTTATATATTTTTTTGCCATAAGTCTAGAAATTGTGTTACACACCTACTATAGTGATTATTTTGACTTATGTCTGTTCTAGAGAAGTTACCACTTTTTGATAAAGCTCTAATTGGTTTTTATTTGGAAATATGTTTCAAATTCATCCTGAATGCATTCAGCATATCTGTGTGTGTCAAAATTGTTTTTAAAATCAAAATCGCAAAATTGATCAAAGAAATCGCTATATTATTATTATTTTTTTCATCCATATCGCACAGCCCTAGTTTATTCAATAAATACAGTTAACAATCTAGCTTCTTTGTGCTAAGTTATTAACCCAACAATAGCGGGGTCAATTAATTGTGTTTGGTTGTGTGGGCCGCGAGTTGAAAAAGGTTGGTAACCACTGCTATAGGGAAAGAGCTGTGTCCACTGGGTTTCTTAATTTTCTCTTTTCATTTGCGCAACAACTCTTTCATAATAATTATTTATGCAGTGACATGACGGAAAGCTGGGAAGATACTTAATGACATAAGTTATGTGAAAATGTAAATTGGATTCCATGCCCATGAGCAGCGGTAATTAATTTCATTGAAGATGGTGGAGCTCTAGAACTTATTGGCCCCTGCACATTCTTTTTCATAAGAGGCAGAGAAGAGAGAATAATGTAATGCTTCAGCTGAATGAATAAGTTCGAATTTCCCAAAGGTGGAGGTTGATGTTTCAGAAAATGCCCCCCTAATTAATGCAAGAGCACAAAATAAAATTCTCATTATGGCAGATTTTCTCACACTTATATATCTAATAACCAGAAGGCCAGAGAAAAGCATAAGAGAGAGAGTTTCACAACAGTGAAAAGTCAGGCTAGAGGGAAGGGAAGCACGAGAAAAAGTAAAGAGGTTAAAAAAAGAGCAGAGGGGTGGAATACAAAACATACTTTGCAAATGCGAAGCAGGTGTCTCCCCTAAGTGTAACACAATAAGCGATCAGGAGTAAGTTAATTACATTGACTCTCCATCTCTCCTCCTCACCTCTGTTTCGTTCCATCGTACAACAGACTCTTCATGGGAAAGGAAGGGGGGTGAGCAGCTGTCACATTTTTTTCTTCAGACGGGATCTAATGCAACTTTGAAAAGGTGTTGAACAGCCAGTGATTCTGAAGTGAAGAGCAGCAAAGATTAAGTCACCATCGCTGCAGATGTCACAATCAAATCCTGAATAATACACAATCTCTGCCACAATCTCTCGCCTCATAGACCGGCTTCCTGCAACACTTGCCTTTTCAGCTCCAGCAGCTCTCAGCAATTTTGTTCCATATGTGTCCGTGTGGCAGAATGTGTGTGTGTGTGTGTGTGTGTGTGTGTGTGTGTGTGTGTGTGTGTGTGTGTGTGTGTGTGTGTGTGTGTGTGTGTGTGAGTGTGAAAAAGACCCCTGCAGCTGGTCCTCAGAATCCAAACTAATTTGTCCCAATCACAGCTTTGGTCTTGGGAGTCCCCTTCCATTTATCTCTTTACTTTCTCTCCGATCATACTGTCACTTGAAAGATAACACCCCTCTGAAAAAAAATGCTTCACCACAATTCCTGTCTGATTTGCCACCATGTGGTCTACATCTTGCCCACATCTGTCTTTGAAGTCTTAATTACAGACCACAGCACTCTCAAGTAAAAAATATAATAAAATAAATAATTTGTTTTTTACAATTTAAAACACTCTTCTACTGTAGTAACAGTTGTAAAACACACACACACTGTGTGTAATTTTGTGTATATGTATAGGTCCAGCTGTATGAATTTAGCCTCTATGTTAAAGGTATAATTTTTAAGATATTTGCAGTAAAATATCCAAAAACCACTAGGCTAGTGTTATATATTTTGTCCAGCTGATTACTAACAATATCTCTAATGTTTTCAACTACTTGTAATTATGAGAAAATTCCCATTCTAAACAGTGACACGGGGCAGTGCAGTCGTCTGTCAATGACGTTAGTTACACTTTGTTACCGCCTTTACTGACATTAGAAACCACATGACAACAGTGTCGTGGACAAATGCGGAAGTAGTGTCTAGCATCCAGCAAACCACTAGCTTGCTTCAAGCAGTTCCATCTGCCCCTGGTTCTGTCGACAAGGACAGCTCCCGTAAACGTAAGCATATGGGCCAACCAAACGAACCAAGAAGAGTTTGGGACAAGAGGAGAGAAAGAGCAAGGATCAATATCGGTGTGGCATTTTCTAGATGGAGAGAGCTTCGCAACAAACTTCAAGTAGAAAGAGATGCCGATCTGGCTTGTGGTTTACTTGACGTGAGTTGTTTTTATTCGTATCTTTACAGAAAACGTACGCTATTATAATGATCAACAAGATTAGTATTATGGGGCATACAGGCCAAACCTGGGGTATCGCGTCTCTAGACCCGCGCGAGGATGCATCTGATCCATAGTCTAATTGCGTATTTGCATTGACTTTGTATGTAATCTACTTGTGCAAATCGTTGAACTCGTGATTGAAAATTATGAAATCAAGCACAGCATTCATAAAACTTTACCTCATCCGTTAAATCCATGACTTATCTTTCCATCTGATTGATGGCCGTCAGCGGTTGGGTAGAAGACCACAATTCCCATCATCCCACACTCCTTCTCAGAGTCATCAAACCAGGCGTTTGTTATTGTTTTGGTAGTGCACCCTCTCGTGGCAGGTCCTACAACCTGTACCTTTAAGTATGCGTTTGACCAAATAGCAACTAGATTTAATGTAACTGAATTTAAACAAAATATGGCCAGTCTAAAAAAAAAACAAAAAAACATTGGATAGACTATTCTAAACCTTTTATGCAACCATAGTGTAGTTTAAAATGTCTTGGTGAATTTTGTTTATTATAAACATTTTAACTTCATAAGACATTCATCGATGGACTGGATTGTGTGGATTGCTTATGGATTATTGTGATGTTTTTATCAGCTGTTTGGACTCTCATTCTGACGGCACCCATTCACTTTCAGAGGATCCATTGGTGAGTGATATAAAGCTACATTTCTTCAAATCTGTTTAGATGAAGAAACAAGCTGGATGGCCTGGGGGTTAAATAAATTTTCAGCAAATTTTCATTTTAGGGTAAACCATTCCTATACCATTTTAACACACACCCTCAGAATTACCTTAGAAGAATCACTGAATGTTAATTTATTGAGTGTATTTCTGGCCACTCATTAAGAAAATGTGTTGATGACTTACCAAACATTTTAAAATGCCCAAAGAGGCCAGACTCCTTTAAAATCTATTATATGAATCAGCCATGCATTTCAGGGGTTATGAGTTGAGTTATGAGTTGGGTTATGAGAATGTGGAGTGTCATTCAGCATGATGTGATGTATTATAAAGAGAGAGAGAGAAATTTATTAATTATTGTTTGGGTTTCATTTCTCAAATATAGCCTATTAAATGGCAATTAACTTTTTAAGAAATTTCCCTCTGCATGCTTGTCAAGGTGTGTATTTGTGTTTGTTCACACATGTGTAGGCTGCATGAGAATTTAAGCCTTTCAGGTTCTACAATCATTTGCATTCATCTGGGTTAAATCAAAGCTTTGTGAGAAGATGTAGTGGTTCTTACCTTCAGCAGGCACCCATCATTTCCAAAATTAATATAAAATGGCATCAGTTTGTATAGTCTTTATAGCCATACTGTTTGCATGACAGTAATAGTGAAAGCTGCCGACTGGTGGGAGGGTTCAGAAGAGTTTTGTGAATTAGTTGTGGATATTGTGATGTTTTAACAACTGTTTGAAGTCTAATTCTGACAGCATTGTCTACACCTTGGAGTAAATAAAAAATTCTGGGTGAAATTGATTTTAATATATTTTAGGTATATACAGAAGTTCTGCAGGTGACCTTATAAGTCTGTCTTCTTTAAAATGCACATTGCATCCTAAGATTACCTTGGTAAAAGTTGATTTTACATTTGGAAAATAGCCCATAATTCTTAGCATTTGTATTTTCTGCAGATATCCACTTGATGATGGTCATAAAGGCTACAGCTGAGATTTAATCAGAGCATCACCACATGATTGTAGAGATCTTCGTTAAACATTTCTCCTCAACAGATAACAACACATGTCTTGAGTTATGTTGTATGGATGCTGCCAGAAAACAGCACACTACGGGCAGACACAGACCAGCCTCGGCTTCAGGCTCCAGCCCAAAATCTACCTCCTCTTAGCAGCCAACAGCTATCGTTTCCCTCATTAGTCTTCATTAAAGAATACCAGGGCCCTCAGCTCAATCACAAACCTGAAGGTACTGCGAAGACAAGTCCCTGAGACAATTAGATAACACACCACGTCATTGTAGTCTGAGAGGCTCAGGGTGGGGAAGAGCTCTGTTAAAGATTTTGAAGATGTTTATAATAAGCCATTCAGTGTTTCAGCACTGATTCTCAAACTGCTTTGGAGAAAATCCCAGCCACTCTGCATGTTTTGCTTAATTTACCTCATTACTTCTCGTAGCTGATTAGTGAGTCCTTGATTAATGAACTTACTGAAGGGTGCTGATGCTTTCTTGGTAATTTATGGAAAAACGTGGGATAACTGGACTCTCTTCGATCACAACATTTACATGTTGCACTACTTTGTTGTCATGGCGATTCTGCAGTAAGCTTAGGATAAGCATAATGCATCGCATGTATGAAGGGTAATTGCTAGCATTTTATGAACATTGCCTATGCACCTACAGAGAGTTTGCTCAAGATGAATAATGAAGCACTGTCTTCACACCTTCAGGGTCTAGACATGGTAGAAAGATCATTTGAAGGTTTCCCCATGCATATGTTAAGCAGACAAACCGACAGGAAATTCTTTGATCCATAAATATATAAACAATAAGCAAGGATGCATTGAATTGTCAGTATAGACATTTATATGAATGTATCACAGTGGGAAGTTGTGGCCTAATGGTTAGAGTGTGTGTGTGTGAGTGTGTGTGTGCGTGTGTGTGTGTGTGTGTGTGTGTGTGTGTGTGTGTGTGTGTGTGTGTGTGTGTGCGTGTGTGTGTGTGTGTGTGTGCACTTCAGATGGGTTAAATGCAGAGCACGAATTCTGAGTATGGGTCACCATGCTTGGCTGAATGTCACTTCACTTTTAAATATTAAGCAGCACAACTGTTTGCAACATTTATATAAATAACAAATGATTTTCAGCATCAGATCAGCACATAAGAATGATTGCTGAAGCAATGGCTGCTGAAAATTCAGCTTTGGTATCACAGGAATTAATTACATTTTACAATGTATTAAAATAGAAAAATGTTAAATGTTAAAATTGTAATAACAGTTCACAATATTACTGTTTTACTGTATTTTTGAACAAATAAGTGCAGCCTTAGTAAGCATAAGAGACATGTAAAACTTGAAAAAGACCAGGTGAGACAGTACAACTATTAACACCACACACTGTCAGTCTGTTATAATGGTTTGGTATATGGATGGGAAACTCCACTTTCAGGCTTCATTCGATGCCAAGAGTCGGGTGAGACTGATGCGTGTTAACATTCTGATGACAAGGAAAATCAAACAATACTCCAGCAGCCATCTGGGACAAGGCTCTGGTGCTGAAGACATTAAATGCACCGTATGTCAGCTTTTGCTCTCCGTCTGAGGCTCTTGGGCAGTGTGTGGGATGCAGAGAACGCCTCAAGTTCAGCAACGTGAGCTGGAGATGGACGAGACTAAACAAGCAAAGCTGTGACATGTGATACATTCTTGAGATTAGCTTTAGGTTTGGCCCCATGTTGCATCTCTCTATGGGACCGCATCAGATGACCGAGGAAAATACATTTCAAGAAGCAGCTAGCCTAAATCCACTGTCTTAGTGAATCACAATCCGTGCTCACTATTAACTACTGTATGATGAGCATCAGCCAGGCATTTGATGAGACACTGAAGCGATTATTCACCATGCTCAGTTTTAGACAGGAAGAACTGACTTGGGACAGTAAACTGCCACATAGCAATGCCCTAGTAACTAACCATAATGCCTATCAACCACTTAAAATGACCCAAACACCCAGACAGACTAGCAATCCCTTAGAAACCACATAGAAATGCCTTATCAACCACCTAGCAACAACCCAGAATAGCAATAACCCTGCTTTTAGTTAAAAAGCATCACTGCTATGTAAAATCATCTTACAGTATGCACATTACAGGAGAAACCAGAGGTTAAGCATCAAGAGCATGTTGATGATCATTCCTTGATCGAACTTCTTGAGGGTTTAACCTCTGAACTTCAGGTACCAATCATTATTATCTCATATTTTGCTGCATTGGCATGTTTTGCACTAAGTTTGATTCTAATTTAGCTGTTATCCGAGCGCTTAGTGCAGCAACTGATCCCAGTTCAGCGTGACTGTGTGAGTGTGTGTGTGTGTGTGTGTGTGTGTGGTTGGTTGGTTGCAGTAGCACATCGGGGCCTGACTAAACATCAGACTGGTTATGCAGCTGATTTGAGATGAGAGAATCAGGTGTGGGCAGCTGCATAAAGCCTGAGCGCCGGTGCCTAATGACGACTCTTTTAATGAGCAATGATACATGATGAAAATGGCCATATGGTCAGATGGTCTGCCGAAGTCAAGCGCACTATTTTTTTTTGCATTTAGTAGAGAAGTGATTGTGCGGCGTAGGTTTGAGAGAATGTGACCTTCATCCGCCCTGCAGAGATTCTGCATTTTAGCTGTACAGTTCAGGAAGTGTTCTTATGAACCGCCACCACCTTTCCTTTACATTACATACAAATTATTTTTGGTGTTTTGCAGCCTAATCAGCTTTCACTTCTTTCAGCATTTCACTGCACCGCTGGATCATTTCCTGGGGAAAGCCCAGTCAGTGTGAAATCTAGGAGATAATAAATGGCTGACAATCCCATGAGGCATTAGTATGGTATGGCAATGCGTGGATAAAAATTCAGAACATGAATGTGTGGGAGATTATATTATGAATCTAAAATGCATGATATTACTGCCTCAGTGCTTCAGAACGTAGAACCGTCAAATATTTGGCCACACATATTTAATCTTTATTCTACATTTAATTTTACAATGTAAGGATTGGAAAGTATGCAATGACAAAAAAACATGTTAAATAGTTTATAACGATCTTAGATTTTACCTTTTTCTTTTAGATTACAGCATTGCTTAGCTAACATGAGGCTCGAAGTTTTGTGGATTTTAGTTCATACTTATTAGCTCTGAAGCCATCTATATGATAATGTTCTCCTAAAAATGTTCTCACTGTGCATGTATAACATCATTCTGCCCTGACAAATTGATAACAGAGAAAAGATAGGCTGTGAGTCTGTAGGAAGAGAGCCTAAGGTCTAATCAGGACAAAGCCTCTCTATGCTATAATTACACAAATTACTTTTTTTTTCTTTTTAAGAATTTGCTATGATAAGCACTGATCACTACAAGTTATTTGTAATAGTAGAGGAGGTTTCCAAAAATCAATAAATAGATAAGATATGCAACATTACAGGGCCTACAGCAGTTAAACAGTACTTAAATTAAAAAAAAAAAAAAAAACAGCACTGGGCCACTTGTATCCATTTGCAATGTGAATATTTTTCTCAAATACTTTTTTTTACATTGATACACCAGTAGGTGGTCACAAGTGACTGTCTAGAAAATATTAATTCATCCGATTTGTTCAAATGCACTGATTCAGAAACAAAAGTTACTGTGATTGAATTGTTCACTCAATTGATTTATTCAAATCGCTGATTAATTCAGAATCAGAACCAGTGATGAAACCATTACATTCCTCCTAGCAATTTTCCCCTTAGCGCAATAATGGAAGTCTTACAATCCAGTCTCTTCCGTGGAATTAAATTGTGACTTTTTGTCTCACAATTTAGTCTTTCTCGCTCAGAATTCTGTAAAAAGAAAGAAAGAAAAAAATTTATAAAAGATATCTTAAAGTTCATATCTCAAAATTCTGACTTTTTCCTCAGAATTCTAAGTTTGCATTTCTTAATTCTAAAATAAAACCTAAATCTAAAATAAATCTGTCTTTCTGTCTTGCAATTCTGAGTTGAGAGATATAAACTCAGAATTTTGAGATATAAAGTCACAATTACCTTTTTTAATTTTTCATAAGAACATGCTTATCAGCCTGTTTTATTTCCATCCTCACTGAGAGCTCAGTTAAATACCGTACAGAGCATTTTTTTTCCGTTAACTATGTAGCATTTCAATCGGATCTTTGCTATCCTCCATCATCACTCCATGCCCTTCTCAAATATCCCAGTAATCCTGTTTAGTCAGGCTGTGTGCGTTTCTGTGAAGTGTGTGTGCGCGGGTAAAGAGAGCGAGTGAGAGTGTGCGAGCAAAAGAGAAAGTCATTCAGCTGTATCAGAGTAGCTGGGGCCATATGCTGTTCCTTCTCCAGTTTCCCAGCATGCCTGCTCAAGCCCTCACCGCTTCAGGGAGAGACACTCACTTAGGGGATGTGAACGGAGTCGCATTGTCCTCTTGCACCAGATGTTATCACATTCGCTAATTGGTTCAGCAAAAACAAAGCAAGAGGATGGAATGCCCCGGCCCACAGGAGCAGTACACAGCCTTCAGCCCAGAGCACCAATAACGATCATACAGACCACTGACAGCCCTCTGCAGCAATTAGCAGTCAAGACATACGACTTCCTCCGGCTCTGCCTGTTCCGACACAACATGTCAGTTTTTGATTATTTGCGGTGAAAGTGTAATACAAAAAAGCATGAATGGTCTTCAAGCAAGCCTTTGATTTCCTCAAGGTTTCTTGTTATTATAACAATTAAGGTGTTTTCACAGCCATCCTGTGCAGACACAACTGCTAGAGCCATTAGCTGATTTTACAGGTCAAAAACAGAAAGACAGAGGGAGGAAAGCTTTTTTTTTTTTGCTATAATTAATGTCTAGCTATACTATTATTTTAAATTAATACCTCTATTCAGCATGGAGACATATAATATCAATTAAATTTGACAATAAAAACATACATAATACAAAAGAATTTTGTTTCAAATAAATGGTGTTCTTTTGAACTTTTTATTAATCTAAAAAATCCACACACACATATATATAACTAATGATGTAACTTGTAATATTACCATTACAATAAACCAACTGCCACTTTATCATTATTTTAGATGTCTTATGCAGGTCTGACACAGTTAGCCCTACTGTAAAAATGCTCCAGGTCTATTTCAAGCGGATTCACTTTGATAGAAATTGTGAGAATTTCAGTGTGATGTGTGATAACCTTGAACAGTGTGAAAAGAAGCAGTACTCTGTGCGTCCTACATCACTCTTGGTGCTGTTCCACAGCATGTGAACTTAGCATAACCAGAAGTTATTGACCAAACTGCTTTGCATGTAAACATGCTCATCTGTCTTCATACAGCAGACATAAGAAGTGCATATGTGTTCAATTTATTTTCATTTAAGATTATGTTTGTGAGGCACAATATGACTATGTATCATCCTGAATCCTGGATATTTCTCACAAAACATTTTTGTCTGCATCCATTTCATTTGTCACAATTTCTACCCTTTCTACTCAAGTTTCACAGTTTTCTACATCTGTAATTAAATTTGAAGTGGTTGAAACTCATAATAAACTCTCATCACTGCAGGTTGTAATTTTAAGGCATCTGGGTTCAAAGCGGCAAATGTACATTTTCAGTTGTATTGCATTGAAATGTTTTAGCAGAAGAAATTTATATCATTCATGAATTTAGGTAACAATGGCTTTATGTACAATGAATGCAGAAATTTCTTTCTTGTATAGTGCTCGTATTTCATAAGACCTAATACAACTGGGAAAGAGTAACAATTATTTTCTCTCATCGAAACAGTGTTGGAATAACTGCAGGTCAATAATATGCATGCATTCTGTTTGGTGCTATAATGAAATTATATATATATGAAAATACTTTTTAAGGATTTAAATTTTAAGGATTTTGTGTTCACTCTCTTCTTTGTGCTATAGGAACTCAACTGTGTCTGTCTGCACAGAAAAGTTGTATTCTGTCAATCTCCTGTCATTCTATGATAGATTGCCCTTTGCGAATGAAAATACAGTCATGCATGATAAGTAAGGTTGATATCTGGCTATGTGACTGAAATCCATACCTTATGAATGGCTATATTTAAATTCTATTAGGCAAACCACAGGGTTTATCCCCTACCATTGGATACACTGTTCTGCAAGCAAAATGCTTTTGTTTTTTAGGTTATTAGAGTAGAGAATAAATATATAGCACTGTATATAGCATGTAGTAATATAGCATTACTACAGTTGAGATGAGGATTTACTTTTCCTGCATAATTTATACCTGTGGCAGTCAAACACATTTATAACCCATACTTTGTGATAGACAGACGGCATCCTAAAATGTCATGGGTATCAGCAGCTGTCAGTCAACATTACTTGGCAAATGTGAGTGGCAATCAACCAATCAAAAGAGAGCAATGACTAAGGGTGTGTTTACAGTTGTAGTTCGTTCTTTTGGTTCTTTTGGTCCAGACTAGGTCACACATCCAAAACAAAAGGCATTAGAATAAAGCCACAACATGATTGGACAGCTTATATATTATGACATATATTTTGCAAACTTACCGAACATCCAAACTGCTGTTTTCAATAAATGCGCCCATTGTATGTGTGACATTTTTGCCATTTGAAAACTCACAAATTGCATATAAAAGATATAAAGGAGTCGAAACAGTAGCAGGAATGCCTCTGTTGCACATAAAGGGATCTGCTTGTAATGAGACGGTGGCTTCATGCCTGTACTGAACTTTAATAGCCAACATGGCCTCTTTGACGAGAAGAACTTGATATGCTTGAACATTCTGTCACTTTTGGGCTCGATTCTTTTGACACGTCCAGTTTTTGGTTTGATTAGATGTCTTTGTTTAGATGTCCCTCCTGACCCCTCACACACACAATCACTCCTGACCCCTCACACACACACAGTCACTCCTGACCCCTCACACACACACTATCACTCCTGACCCCTCACACACACACAGTCACTCCTGACCCCTCACAAACACAATCACTCCTGACTCCTCACACACACACACAATTGGTCCATATTGTAAATGTATTTGAGGTTGTGTTCACACTTATCATATTTGGTTCAATTAAATCAAGCACTGGGGCGATTTCCCCTGTCTGGTTCATTTGAGTAAGTATAAATGCTTCCATCCAAGCTTTGAAGTGCACCAAGCAAGTGGACTGGGACCCCTGAAAAAGCTTTTAAATTAACTCTGGCACAGACATGAATGCAATACGGACCAAACAAACCAAAAACAGTGTATAATGTCACAGGTTGCAACCCTAAATGGACACAATGCTGAAGAATATCTTGCGTTCAAACAGCCATCTCATTGCAGCAGATCTCCATGCGTGCAATGAAGGAGTTCCTGCAGTTATTTTGACTCCTTTATACATTTGATAAGCTTTACGATGTTATAAAGTGCATTTAGCCCAGCACATAGAATTTTATTTTTTTATTTTTGGGGGGATGTTTGTAAAGTTCTCCTATATATATATATATCATTAAAGGGGGGGGGGGGGTGAAATGCTCGTTTTTACTCAATATCCTGTTAATCTTGAGTACCTATAGAGTAGTACTGCATCCTTCATAACTCCAAAAAGTCTTTAGTTTTATTATATTCATAAGAGAAAGATAGTCTGTACCGATTTTTCCCGGAAAAACACGACCGGCTGGAGGCGTGACGTGTGGGCGGAGCTAAAGAATCACGTGCGCTCGAACCCGGGTCTCCGGTATGGGAGGGGACGCACTAACAAGAAGGCAGAGATATTTGAAGCAGTTTTTACTCACCGACTGCAGTTCCAACACACGATCGTGACCCTTTTTCATTGGGATTGCATCATCCTTAAGAAATAAACGATACGCAAATCCGTCGTCAAACTGGGCCTTGTTTTTAAAACAAGCATCTTCGAAATGCAGGGAACAAACAAAAACAATTGCACAACTCCGTTGATGCTCTGTAAAAATAAACTCCATCCACTGGTCCCTTAATGCTGTTTTTTTTTTTTTTTTTTGTAATCTGTGCAGGGTTGTCTTGCCCTGGCAACCAAAAACACACTTTCTTTTGTGACTTTTCGCGACGCTCTCACTCTGATCAGTGAATAGCTCTGAATGTCTGTTGTGCTCTCAGTGCTGTGCTATACAGGAGCGTGCGCTCTTCCGGCAGAAGTGCCTCAGGACCCATATAAGGAAATTCCGCTCCATTTAACGTCACACAGAGCCATACTCGAAAAAAACTTTCCGAAACTTGTGACAAACCGGAAGGTCCGGAATCCGACTCTTTAACAGTGTAAAAAACTCTGTTTGTCACACCAAGTTTGCATGGAAGCGTTCCCACTTATACAAATGAACTGCAGTAACAGAGAAATCGCTCTGGTTTGTTTAAATTGCACCAAAACTACAAACTGTGAAGGCCCTAATTCAGGGGAAAAAAGAGAGGGAAATGAACACCAGGTGCATTGCAAACCCACAGTAAACGGACTGTGCAGACAGGTACAAGAGTGAAGGAGAGAATGTCTACACTGTAAAAAAAAATCCCGTAAAAAAACGGTAAAATTCCGGCAGCTGGGGTGCCGGAAAATTACCGTTAAATAACGTGCACATTAAGTAACAGTAATTTTCCGTAATTCAAAAATACAGTTTTTTGCTGTAATTTTACATATTTTCTGTATTTTCTTCAGCTTTTAATGTTTGATAAGATGTTTTACATAAATATTGTGGAAAGTTAATAAGAAAAAAACCATTAAATTATCATAAAGTTTGAACACTGCTTTAATTCAAATAATCAGCCGTAAGTGCAAAAATGTGTTTTAATAATTTATTGACCAATCTGCAAGAATATACAAATAGTTTGTTCAGGACTGCAATTTACTAATATTCTTTGTACAAAACTGCAACAATATACCAGTATAGAGATTATAGCTAAACTGCAACAATATTCCAATAAAAAAATAAGCCCAAAAGTTTAAATTAGATCACAACTGCAACCACATACAATTCAGTTTTTTTCATAACTGCAACAGTATATATATATATATATATATATATATATATATATATATATTTAATAACTGCAACAACACACAAAAGAATTGTTCAAAACTGCAACAATATAGCAAATTGGTAAACAAATAAAAAATAAGAATTAATTTGTCCTTAAAACTGAACCACCTGTGAACAGATTAATTCATCTTGACAACAGATGATGCATTAAAAAAAAAAAAAATCAACCATGAAAGCAAATAATCAGCAAGTATTTTAAGTCTTTGACACTGTCAAGAATTTCTGCTAGGCAATGTAGGAAGATCTGACACTCCAAGTTTTACTCCATCCTTTCAAAGTCCGCAATCTTGTTAATCAGTGAAAGAACCTTTGGACTGACTGCTGATTTCTTTCTCGATGTGGTCTTCTCCACTTTCGATCCCTTCTCGGGGTTCATCTTAAAAAGGAATCTGTTGAGTAAAAAAAACATATTTAGTAATAAAACATGGACTGTACCATATGCTGTGAATATATTTAAAATAAAAGCAGAACAATAAGAACTTGTAAAGGGCATGCTTGTGGTGGATGTTGTGAAGAAGTATGTGAGAGGTAGTTGTGTGTGAGGCAGACTAAGAAGGTTGTGACAATGTAAGAGAGTGTGTTGTGTGAGGATGAGAGTGTGAGGATGCATGTAGGGCTGCACAATTAACCACATGCAGTTGTCAGATGCATTTGCAGATGAATCGCATTAGATTATGAACAGGATACTGCATAGCTTGTCAGTGAACTACAGCTCTGTTTATTAAATGTTGCTTAATTTGAAAACAGGTGATGGATATTTACTACTAATCACAGGACCGACTTTAATGACGAGACACGCCTGAAAAACGCATGTGATTAATTATGCAGCCCTAGAAGGTTGTGTGGGGATGCGTGTGAGAGTATGTTAGTGTGTGTGAGAGTGTGTGTGACTGTCTATGTGAGAATGTTTGGATGTTTGTATAAGGAAGTGTGTGTGAGAGGATGCGTGTGTGAGAGTGTGTGAGTGTAAGGATGCATTTGTAAGAATATGTGAAAGTGTATAACTGTGTGTGAAGATGCGTGTGAGAGTGTGTGTGTGTGAGAGAGAGAATGTGTGTGAGGTTGCATGTGTAACTGTCTATGTTAGAGTGTGTGGATGTTTGTATTAGAATGTGTGTGAGAGTGTGTGTGAGGATGCGTGTGTGAGAGTGTGTGAGTGTAAGGATGCATTTGTTAGAGTATGTGAAACTGTGTGTGTGATGATGCGTGTGAGAGTGTGTGTATGAGTGAGGAAACGTTTCTGAGAGTGTGTGTATCTGAGAGTATGTAAGTGTGAGGATGCATTTGAGAGAGTGAGTGTGTGTGTGTGTGTGTGTGTGTGTGTGAGGATGCATGTGTGCAAATGTGGACGTGAGTGTGCGAGTGTGAAGATGCATTTGTGAGTGTGTGTATGTGAGAGTGTGTCAGTTTGAGGATGTGTGTGTGACCGTGTGTATATGTGAGAGTGTGAGGATGCATATGTGACATTGAGTGTGTGTGTGAGAATGCATGTGAGAGAATGTGTATGTGAGTGTGAGGATGTGTGTGTGTGACTGCGTGTATGTGAGTGTCTGTGTGTGTGAGTAGGCATGTGTGACTGTGTGTGGGTGCGTGTGTGACTGTGTGTGAGAGTGTGTGTGTTAGAGTGAGTGTATGTAAGGATGCGTAATTCAGTGTGTGTTGAAAAAGTGTGAGTGTGTGTGAGAACACACGTGTGAGTGTGATATGTGTGAGAGTGAGTGTATGAGTGTGTGTTTTTACCTTTGCACAATCTCTTGCGTTTCTCCTTGGTTTCCTGGGTATGAAATGTTCAAGCAGTTGTATGAAGCAAACATCAGAGCGTTGCAGAAGATGGTGATGTGGTCGTTAACTATGACTGGGTGAACAGAAAACATAAAGTTCATAAACCATAAACACCACAACTATTACAAGTGTAATATGTGAACATCTTTGCATTTTGCAACTCACCCTTTCATGTTGACCATGGTTTTAGCACTCACTGAACTTATCTGTAAGGAGAAAAAAAGCATGTAAATGTGAAATTTTAAGGAAATCTACAAAAATACAAAGAAATATATTGATAAATGTTTTATATCTGGTTCTGAACCTTATCTGCGCCACCTGTTCATCCCTATCAGTGAGTCTATCAATAATCCCTATAAGCTATAACAGTCTTTAATTATAGAAGGGTGATTAAAACAGAAGTTGTGAAACTTTTTTCCCTAGGCGTAGATTACAAGATTACAAGGTTATATGAATTCTCAGATGACACACTGCAGACATTGTTTTTTCATTCACAATTTTAACTGGTCAATGGTTTCACCAGCTTTTTGAAACACTTTTAATATTTTAAATATTTGCTTAACCGATAGACAGATATAAAGGGTAACCAACAGAAATAATTTATTAAAAAGTGATTAAATACTGACTGTAACGATATTTCAGACCCTCAATAAGACTATATCTGGAAGTAAAAGAGTAAAACATGCAGACAAATTAAAGTAGTTAAGTGAATTTCATTATACAAGCGTAATAACCAGTGCTTGAAGAGGGAGAAATGCAGACGAACATAACGTTTCAAATCGCGCGTCACTTTAAGCGCTGGTCCTAATGAGTCTGTTTCTAAATTCAGAATTTTCATCCAATCTCGCCTCGAAAAATATGATTTTTTTTTTTTTTTTTGCTTTTAGACGACGCCTACTATTATGTATATCAAAACTGATTAAAAACACTGCATTATGCGTCGAAGTTCGGTAAAGTTGGCAACATCTACATATTCGAACTTAACATTAACTGAGCTAACTGTTAAATTTATGAGTTCTTAAACCACAAATGATAATAATATTTAATAACAGTATCGTAGACAACCAGCTAACGACTTTCCTTAAAGTAAGCCTGTTTTTCCCTCAGGGACAAAATAACATTAGAAGTTAACGTTACCCACACTTAACGACTAACGGCACTGGTCAGCGCCGAAGTTTGAAATACTGGTTTAACGATTCAAAAAGGTAAACATTCTAAATTTTAGAACTCATATATAGTAGAAATAGCATTTAGTAATGACCAAAATGAGAAAACATGAACTTTACCTGCTTATTTTCGCCTCAGATTGAAGATTGACCGTGAAACTGAAGGTCGAGTTATTCCTTCTGCGCGCGCAGCAGCTCCACTGCGTGCTTGGAGGAGAATGTGTCCTTGCGCTAGGGCGGGAATTCCTTCAGTTCGAATATTACATTTTTTATTTTTTTTATTTTAATATCAGCATATTATTATATTATTATATCAAATTATGAAACGGTACTATGAGAATAAATCCGTAATAAAACACCAAACTGAGCAGAACTATTTTGACAAGCGGAAGAAGATGTGGTCAGTTGACAGTACTTTGGAAATACGATTCTTTCGAGAAGGATTTTTCAACAAACCTGTTCAAAAAAGGATTAACCTGCTCTTTTATGCAAACACGCAATGTAGGCTACATATACAACATATTATATCAATAGTAATAATAATAATAATAATAATAATGAACGTTAACTTTTGTACAGTTGTTATTTATATTTTTAATCTATTAAAAAATATGGCATTATATTATTAATGCCACACACACACGTACACACACACACACACATACTGCACATACTACATATAAATATAGCGCATTATGTGAAATAAATCTTCAAAAATATTTTTGGGACGTTATGCACATTGACATGTTTTTCATGTGATTTTACATAAGATATGTAAATTTACAGTCTCTTTCTGTAATTTTACAATTTTAAACTGTATTTCAAAATTACGTGGAAAAAACTGTAAAATAAAACAGTAAAATTCCGTAAAATTACAGTTTTTTTTTACAGTGTAGAGAGTGACAGACAGCTGAGTAAACACTGAGGTTCACGGTACCTGCTCTCTTTAGTTAACATTTCCATGATATGTCTGTATGTCTGGGTAAAACCAGACGCTGATGAGAATAGTTGCAACAATGTACCATCAACAGTGAATTCATTTCAAATTTGTCAATACAGCTTATGTGTTAATATCTATTTCCACAATGAGCTGCTGCTGCTTTAATGCATGTTTTTACTTCAGCTGTAGGTCTGTTACAGTACATGTACCATGGTTTATCTGACATGCATGCTTGACGAAGAAAATTAGAAGTGCAGATGGTTGAAAAGAAAAAAACACACACGATGAAACAGCTGAGAGTAAAACCATGTTCGCGCTTCAAAGGTTGTGCAGAACGATGTAATAACACTGCCTCCTGCTGGTAGACTGTGGGAATAATTACCTAACTCAACCCTAGGTCTTACAGCATTACAGTATATAAGCTATATGTAAATTTGGTAAATCAATTAAAAACAACTTGGTGCAATCAAAATAATACCTGAAGAAAATCATGTTAGAATTATGTTCGACAGATGCATGATCACCTGGATATAGGTGATTCTACCATCTTTGTTCTTGGGGTTCCAGTTTTGCAAAAAACATGTTTTCATGCCAATCACTTTAGCTGCAAATGCAAAGTGACTCACTCTAGAGCCACAGGAAAATTACATCTTGATGACACTAATTGACTAATAGCACCACTAGAATAAAGGAGAGGAAAAACAAGAAATAAAAGTATGAAAATATTTGAGTTGATTTTTAAGATTTTGGGGGTTTTGGAATTACAAAAATAATGAGAGCTGAAATTAAGCTTGAAATAAAATATGACCCTGTTTACTTGTAGTGGAATTGTCAATATAATATGCTCACCAAGGCTGCATTCATCAATAACAGTAGCTAACATAATGAAATATTGTACAATTACTTATTAAAAATTGCAATTTTCTATCTTAAAACGAACTTTATTCCTGTGATGGCAGAGCTGAATTTTCAGCAGCCTTTAGTAACATTTTATAACATTATAAAAGTCTTTATTTTTATTTAATCAACTTTACATTGTTTTAAAAAAATCCCATTTGCTTTATATCTTGTTGAACATCTTATTTCACTCCTGTTTGCAGTGTCACATTATGGAAGAAAACATCAATCCACATTGACTTTAAATATGCCTAAAAACAGAAATGATCAGAGGTAAAAAGTAAAAAAAAAAAAAAAGGCAGATTATATTTCTCTCAAAGTGCATCTTAACCTGTCAACCATGCTGTTTGTAAAGGCTTAGCCATTTAATTTCATAAAGATACACAGGCTGATTTCAGATTCATAAAGCCATGTGTGATGGTGACCAGTGGCAATGGCAAACATCTCAGCGGGATGTATGGAATGAAATAGGAAGTTGAAAGTAGGGCAGAACATGATTGAAAAAGCGGAATATTTTCCCTTCATGTAGCTCCCTCTCTCTCTTTCTCTCTCTCCATAGATTCATGAGTTGCAGTTGTTGCCACCCCCAACTTCCTCCATTTTAATCAACAGGATCTATTTACAAAGCCGATGCCTCATGAATAATTCGACAACCTCTTCAGGACAAAACATCGACTTCCTCAGTGCTGGAGTTGATATTTTGGTCATGAATCATTTAGAAACGCATAAGATCTGTTGTTTGTTGCCAGTACTTAACTTTGTATTTTCCCAGTTATTATTAAAGGCGTTTATATTTTCCATTCACATCACGGTCATCTTCTATGTCCCACATTCACCAGTCTCTCTCTATCTCTCTCTCTCTTTTTTTTTTTTTTTTTTTTGCAATCCTTTGCATTCCTACACACCACAGCAGACTGTAATTGCATACAGTCATGCTCTGGCATATTATTTATCATATGGAGCTGCAGAACAAGAGATACCATAATAGCTTTGGCCAGCTGACAACCTCGAATACAATGGCTGCAAATTGCTGATTGTCACATGAATTATTTTCACATTCATAACATAAATGGGGGAGGGTGTACAAAGAGAGTAAATTTGATGTCTTGGGTCATTATTATTTTTGTAATTTGTAATAATGAATCTCTGGATTGTTGGGAGTGCAAATGAGCTCTTAATTTAGAGACTAAACATGAACATGCATTTTAATGACATCATTTGCATACATTAAGGCGGCAAATGTGGCATCCTGACATATTGGAGTGCTCAGGATTAATTGCTCGGTTGACCTGCTAAACAGAGCAGTTTAACAATGTGTTTTCACTCACTTATCCTTTCTGCCTCTCTTGATTAGTAACCTTTAACCAGTCGGGAGTGCTGTCTGAGTTATTCTGTAGGGAGGCTTTGCTTAAAATCTACTGCAGTGGCTGCTTGAATACTATTCCTTAGACTTAGGCAGTAAATAAAGAAAATTATTAATTTCTCAACTAATTAAATTTAAACAGGAATTGAATACAAGCAGAGGTTCCCAACCCAGGGGTCGCGACGCCCACTAAGAGTCACTAAAGATTTATGAGGGGTGGTTGTCAAGTTTATTAACAGTTTGAGTTACAAGTAGGGATTGAATGGTCACCACTTTCGTGATAAACTGATCAAATTACCAGCAGTTAGCATTACAATTTCATATTTTAATTATCATTAAAACCATATTTGATTATTATGATTTGGAAAACTAAAGTTAGCACCAGTCTCATGCACTTTAAAGATTTGTTTAAATGGGGGTATCCTGAAAAAAAAGAAAAACATGCCTGTCATTAAGTGGATTTGTTTTATTTATTTATAAATATTTTCTTTCTTTCAGCACGTTTTTAGCGCTTTATACATTAAGATATGTAACAGCTGTTTCGTTTCATCAAGGGTTGTTCACAAAGGGATCATCATATTTGGGTTTGGTTGACTTTAAAAAGCCCTGAGAGGACTTATATGTTGAAATGATGACGCTCGTGCTGCTCGTGATGATGATCACGTTTTGAAGATGGTAGCCGCCTTAAACGCACCGACACCTGAGATCGGTACAACGAATTAGATCGATGATGAACAGGACAAAAAAAAAAATATTTTCTGTTAAATCGTGAAGGGAGAAATGCGAACTGAGCTTCTGCTTGACGTGAGTTTGCTGTCAGTGTTTTATTTATGATTTCATAAACTCATGCAAATGCGCGAATTGTGATGAGTCTAAAGATCCCAATACATGAATCATGAAATCGTTTTTTTTTTTTTTTTTGCAAAATGTCATCAAACTTAAAATGTAATTTTATCGAAGCAAAATTTTGCTGAAATAAAAAAGTAATGGAATATTTGTTCGGCCATCGTCATAATGAAGAAACTAAGAAATAAAGGTTTATGTATTTTAACATTATTATATTTTTGTTTTGTTTAGGAACAATAACATATTAAGTCTCATTAATCATTGCACAGTTTGCAGTGTATTTAATCACATTTTTTAAACATCATAAATAGTAAAAAAAAAATTATGACAAATTAGAAAAAAACTAAATAAAAATTATTAAGTGAAGCACAGTGTAAAACAGGGATAGGCTGCTGTCCTGGAGGACCACTGTCCTGCAGAGTTTAGCTTCAGCCCTCATAAAAACTCACCTGCCTGTATCTATCTAGTAATCCCGAAAACACTGGTTGCCTTGTTCAGGTGTGTTTAATTAGGGTTGGAGATAAACTCTGCAGGATAGTGGCCCTCCAGGACCGGAGTTGCCTATCCCTGGTGTAAAAGCACAAGTATTAACTCAATTAAGTATTTTTATTATTATTATGTTTGATATTAAAGCTGCGGTAGGGAACTATTGACGCTCTAGCGGTTAATAAACAGAACTGCTTGCGTCTTGCGGAAGAACATCGTAGCCAGAACTACTTCTCTCTGTTTATGTCTATGAAGAATCACAAAGGTACTGGGTTACTCCGCCGCGGTATCCCCGAAACAATCTAAAATAGATATTTTAGATTTTAGATTTTATCTAATATAAACACTTATTATAGGTGCACCCTAGTGATTCAGGACAAGCTAAAAACACGGTTTGGAAAATGGATTCATGTTGTACTCGCTTATTATATACATTTTTCTACATTTTGAACACAAACAAAGTTACGGACCGCAGCTCTGATTGGTTGTTTCTTACCAGGAGCGGATGAATTTCTGCAAATGGCAATAGGACCACTGGGAGGAGCCAGAGGAGCTTGATTTTTTCACAGATTATCTGTCTCATATTCTACTGTCAGGACATAATGACAGGTTTAACAAATATGTAAAAAATATATATTTTTACAAAATTTACCTACTGCAGCTTTAACTGAAAAAAACAAACTATTTTTCAGGATGAAACCGTCTCCTGTTTCAGAGATATACACCCCAAAGCTCCCCATCACTATCTGGTTGTACCAAGAAAACATGTGGGAAATTGTAAATCTCTTGGCAAAGAGCATGTACCATTAGGTAAACATGCTGTGAGTTATTCGAGACTGGTGTAAATGTTTAGCCATATCTGACAGTAGCTGCTCTGGAGCCTTTCTACAATAACAATCTGAAATGATGAGTCAGATTTAACACGTACAAAAAGCCAGACGTCTTAGTTACACATCGTATGCTTTACAAAGCAGTCATTTGTCCAAATTCTATTTTTGTGGTTTTTAGTCGAGAAGTTGGTGGAAACTGGGAAAGAGATACTTCAGAAAAACAATGTGACTGATTTAAATGATGTTAGGTAATGGAAAACATCTGCCACTTATATGAAAACCAGGTCTTTATTTATTGAGCATATAAAACAACATGAATTATGTTTTGACGTGTCGCATATTGATTGACTTTCTGAGGTTTGGGTTCCAATGGCCTCCATTCTGTTCTGTCACACATTTGCATCTCCATGTTCTTGCACCTGTCAGTCAGATGGGCTTCATGTCCCGCATGGTCTACCGGTTAAACTCATATTGGTTCATTAAGGTAAGCAATCAAAAGAAACCACCCACAATACAATCCACTATTTATATAGTTTAGTTCAAATAACATCCACTAAAACTAATAATCACATTCCCTTGGAGCAGGTTATTGTCGCAAAGACAAACAAGACGTTATCTGAGCGTAGCAAGATGTTGCGGTTTCTTGCATCTGTTGAATGATTCCCTTTGTCATGTTATTGGAACAAGCAAATTGTATAAAATCTTAAACAAGCTACAGTGGCAGGAGAATGAATACCTTTTTGTTTTTGACTGCTCAAATGGATCTTTGTGGAGAAATGCTGCAGTCTAACCAATTCTACTACTATATCATATTTTCTTTTCATTTTATATCATTGGATTTTTGACTTACCCTTGCTCTGGAGTGTGCAAATGTATTGCTAACCCTTGTATATCTTCATTTTGCAGGCGGACCAGCTACTTCAAAGGCTGAACTCTATGAGCTAAATGTACAGGAAGTTAGAGGAACTCAAAACACGGTAATGTTTGAGATGACCAGAGCAACAGTACTAATAATAACAGTCCAAGTCAATTTGTTTGTGATGACAAAAAGTCACAGACGTTTGCCTCAGGGTTATAATACTAATAATACAATGTTTACTTTTAGCTATATCGTCAGCCAGACAGGCTAATGAAATTTGAAGCTACGAAACTGCAGTTATTTTTCAGTTGCTTTAGGGGAAAAAGCAAGACGAATAGTAATGCAAAATATTTATACATTTGACAGAATCATTAAACTTTTCAAGAGAACAATTGGTATTCTTCCAGTATTACTGAAGTAATATGATTTTAAGGATACAGAGCTGTGACAAAACACATTTTGAATATGAGTGAGCTAAAAAAGGTAATGAATCTCAATAATTAGCTTTAACCTTTGACCTCACACGAATACCGTATTTTCTGGACTATAAGTCACACTTTTTTTTCATAGTTTGGCTGGTCCTGCGACTCATGAACCAAGAGAAATGAACTAAGAGAAATGAACCAAGAGAAAATATTACCGTCTACAGCCGCGAGAGGGCGCTCTATGCTGCTCAGCGCTCCTGTAGTCTATACTGAGCAGCATAGAGCGCCCTCTCGCGGCTGTAGACGGTAATGTTTTCTCTTGGTTCTTGGTTCTAAATAAATGCGATTTATAGTCTGAAAAATACTGTAGGTCATATCTATAGCTAAATGATTTTGGCATCCGAATATTACAGTGTTTTTTATTATGTATCTGTATTGCAATGATATTTCAAGAACAGTTCTGTTTTTCTTCCTTAATATGATACGAAGTGAAAAGATTTAACTATGTTTATGCCATGACATAGATTGCACTATAATGTGTCAGATGTATTTCATTATTAAGTGATGTAAGGTCGTAATTGCACTGTTATGATATGCATTAAGCATGCAAAGAAAATAAATAATAACATGCATGTGTTTTGTCTACTTTTTAATAGTTTTTGTGCTTCAAAAACAAATCACACCATCATTATAAATATATATATATATATAAATATATATATATATATATATATATATATATATATATATATATATATATATATATATAAATTCGAAGCAACAGCAAAAGTGTTCCTGTGCTGTCATTATGGCAGAAACTATAATATAAAATATTTGGACTTAATTCCAAATATTATATAACCTTTTTGAAAGGTTTCAATAGTAAAAACATGCTTAAAGGAATTCTTCACCCAAATTTGTAAGTTTACTCACCCTCAAGCTATTAGCGTTACATCCCTTGCTCACCAGTGGAACCTCAGCAGTGAATGGGTGCCGTCAAAATGATAGTCTAAAAAGCTGATAAAAATATCACAATGATCCACGAGTAATCAACATGTCTCTAGTCTATCAATGAAAAGCTCATTCTGACGGCACCCATTCACTGCAAAGGATTCATTAATGAGCAAGTGATGCAATGCTACATTTCTCTAAATCGGTTCCAGTGAAGAAACAAACTCCTCTTCATCTTGGATGGCCTAAAGGGTGAGTAAATGTTCAGTGAATTAAAATGTTTAGGTGAAATATTTATTTAAAGCAATCTAAGCTGGTCTCTCAACTTGACAAGCTGAAGAGTGTGCAAAACACCTCTAAAACCAGTAAATAGACCAGTCTGGGAGACATTTTCAGGCTGGTTTAAGATGTTTTTTTTTCCCAGGAGAACCTTGTGAAAAATGAGCTTTATTGCTCCGGTTATAGCAGCCTCCACAGCAAAATTGACTTAACCAATGGTATGAGATGGGCGGGGCTAGCAATTTGATTGTACAGTGACATGCAAGATTGTTTTCAAATCCTAATTAAAATTCATTATTTTTCCAATTCTGTTTGGTGGAACAGAAATGACACTCTTCACCAACAGATTATACCAGTTTGCTACATTTAAACTGACTTCTAACCCATGTGTGCAAGTAAACTGGATGTCTAGAAAGCAATGTTGGACAGACAGGCAGGCAGGCAGGTACATGGTGTCCATTACTGCTGTAAATCACTCTAACAAGGTGATGATCACTCCATCATCTCTCCCCTGCCACAACATTTCTCCTTCAAAGTGCACCAGTCCTTGCTTGCGTGCTCGCAGCAGAACTCCCACTAGTTTATTAGAAATGGTGACGTATCTTTCAAACAGCGTCCCAAACCGCACAGCCGGCCTGCTATCGTCTCCGCTCTCTCTGCTCTCCAATATGACCTGGCAGAGCTCTGTGACCTCTCTGCTGATGTGAGAGTGGGCGTCTTTTCCTCTCTCTTCCGTTTTGGACCCCTCTAAAGCCCTGCCGTAGCCCTCCTGTCCTCGTTGGATCTGTGGGGGAATCACCTTGCCGTTGCTGAAAGGATTGTTTTTCTGATACTCGCAGTGGTCGATGGACCATTTCTGCCAGTTCTCTGTCAGACCTTTGACGGATATAGTACAGGTCTCTGCAGGTGCGTCGTCTGTCTCCATGGTGACCTTGGGCTCACAAGAGGCCTCTAGTTTTCAGCATGCTTCACTGTTGGCACAACACAGGCTGCGAGTGAGAAGATTGCATGTCGTACAGCCTTTAAATAACTTAAAGCTTCATGAAGTCTACAAGTAAGACTGACCTGATGTAATCAATACTAATCCGGGCACTTAAGATAAACTATATCATATTGATATATTAATATATAAAAATAAAATAATGATATCAACATTTTATTTATTTTAAAAAAACAATTTTAGACCACATACAGCAAGTGTACTAATTCATTTTAAATTCCAGGACAAATATTCCAGGACATAGTAGCTAATATTGTTAAATAAATCTAAAACTATTCAAAATAAATAAATAATTGAAAAACTAAACGAGCTTTGCAAACTAACTGAAATAATTTTAAGATTGAAGCACATACGACAATTCCATAAATTAAACTATATACAGAACACAGTATAATATTATAGTATAGTAAGACAATCTTACAGTTTAGTTAAACAATGTAATCAAATTTACAAGATTTACTTGACATCGAAATGCATGCATCACACGTTAGGTGTGCTGTAATAAAACCTTACCGTCCTTGTTTGTCTTCTTGAGGATGGTTGTCATGCTGTGGAAGTGGATACGTTACAAGTTGAGCAGCAGATTATTTTCTGACCTCTGGTGAGAGTGATTGACGTGTAAACCAACCAATGAGAACACGAGAAACACGTGACTGTAAGCGGTGATTAACCAATGATAGGGAAGATTTCGTCTTCTTAAGAATTTAATGAGCGTGTAGATAAGATTAAAAGATATCATCAGGTGACACTAAATCTTTTCCATTTTCAAAAACAACTGTATACATAAAGTCATAAGAAGAAAAAAAATCACTCGACTTTCACAAACAATTGTCACAAAAACGATTTACTTAATTTTACTCATCATGACTTGCAGTAGTTAAGCGTTGAAAAGTACAAAAGTCTAATCCTTTTACAAGACTTTTGCTTAGGCAATTGACAGTACGTGCGGAGATGCCACAGGGGAACTGTTGTTACGAGCACAATTTACACATCGGATGATTTTGAATGTAGCACAAAAACATGGCTCTCCACTGTGGTCGGGCGTGCAGACAATATTTACTTCATCTTGCACATGATAATGTCGATTTTAGATTACCGGTACAAACTGTAAACTTTCAGTTCACTCAGACCTTCGTGTCAGAATGCTAGAATTAATCTGTCAGAGTGTATTTTGGATTAGAGAGCAGTTCATTTTACTATTGTAGAGTAAAGTATTTAAATTAGTAGATATTCATATATCACTCTTTGAATTATTGTTTACAGGAAATAAAAGCATTACTGTCTTTAAGGGACCGTCCATTTGATACATCAGAAACATTCAACGAAAAGGTTATACCAAATAGTTTTTCACATGGCATAAGTTAATTGTTATGTTATTTATTTTCTAAAAATTCTAACTCTTTCCGCATAAGTCTCCCTTTTGGCAACTAAATGGCTTATCAGAAGATGATATACGGAGTGTTATGTCCAGAACGGTTTGTGGAAAGTAGGTTGTAGTATTTTTTTTTTACTTACATTGCATGTATAATGAATGCTAAGGATGACAAACCTATAAATACTAATCTAATTGCATGTACATGGCGACATTAATTAAGTGAAATCATGAAACCCTTTGACCAATCAAGACTCTGCCTAAGTTAATATATTGAAAATAGTCCATGATTGGTTTAAGACCATTGTGTGAATATTGCATGGGTGAAAACATGGGTTTCTTCATTATTACTTAAGTTTACAAGGTTTTTATTCACATTAATTAACATGAACTAACAATGATCAATGTTATGAATGTTAAAGTATTATTATATATTGTTAAAACATGTTTAGTTTAAGTTTGTTAATTTACATTAACAAATGAAAGATCTTATTGAGTCTTGATAAAAACAAAAAAAACAGTAATAATTATTTAATTGCTGTATCAAGTTTAATATTGACTTCAAGGTCTGCTTTTGAACTTTGGGGTCATGGAACAACAACAGATGAGCTTAGGATGTCGTTGTTGGAGTATCCAGCAGAAAAAATGGTTTGTTCATGTTCCCCCTCCTAATAAAGTACAATTTGATTTATAGAGAGTATTTCTGATCAAACTGTATCTTGTATTAATTTTTCACAGGCTCCATATCTACAAAACAATTCTACTTATAAGATCAATGTCTACACTTTCAACAAAACGTTAGTGTTTAAGGACAGAATCGAAAAGATTGATGTAAGTATGCTGCTGTATTTTAAATATTTGTGCGTTTTTAATACCTGATTCTGTGGCATACAGTTCATAATTGGAGTTAATTTAGCAACAGCTTTAATTGCCATTTTGAATATCTTCTGTCATGGACTGTGAAAATCATGTGTGTATATATAAAGTGCATTTTTGCCACAGGCTCTAGACTTCTTGCCGTTTAAAGGGACAGTCAATCTAAAGGATCCGGAACATATTTTCTGTTTGCTGGAGGATTATGGCTCTGATCCTTATGACATCCCAGAGGAGCCTTTCCATATGTATTTTGGCAGATGGGTGAGATGCTTATAACAATTCAGAACATTTCTTCCATCGTCTTTACAAGGCTTCATTTATGACTATTGAATGGATTTGTAAAATGCTTGATTTGTGACTTAGAAAGTAAACCTGAATGACGTCCTTGTAATATAAGGTGACATACTGTATCAACTATTACATTTTAAATGGTTGGTTTTCTCTTCAGATTGCAGATGGACAGAGAGAATTAATTCGCTCTTACAGTGTGAAGAAGAGACATTTCATCGGGAACACTAGTATGGACGCTGGCCTCTCCTTCTTTATGGCCAATCATGCCAAAGTAAAGGCTGATGATTTGGTTTATGATCCATTTGTTGGAACAGGTGATGAAATATCTGTGTCCATAGAAGTCTTTGAAATACAGCCATTTATGTCTCGTGACATAAATTCAGACATTAACATCTAATTGGATAAGCCACATTTGAGGCTGTTATAAAAAAGCCATCATATATACTACTATTACTAATAATAGAATGGAGTCTATAATATATTCATTTTTTTTAAGTCTCTTCTGCTCACCAAGGCTGCATTTATTTGTTCAAAATACAGTAATATTGTAAATATTATTCAAAATTAAAATACCTCTTTTCATTATTTAGGTTTTTGTAAATATAATTTATTCCTGTGATGCAAAGTTGAATTTTCAGCAGACATTACTCCAGTCTTCAGTGTCACATAATTCTTCAGAATTCATTTTAATATGATGATTTGGTGCTCAATTATTATTAATGCTGAAAACAGTTGTGCTGCTTAATATTTAGTGCATTTTCAGATTTATTTATTTATTTATGTTGATGAACAGAACATTTTGAAACTTTCATTTTTAATAGTATTAGGTTTTATCAATTTACTTATATTTGTGTTAATGTTTTAATTATTTGAACATTATATTGGTGGCTCTTCGACAACTAGTATTAAAAAGTCCGTTTTAATATAAAAAGTCATTCAGCTAAGTCAGTTTATAAGTTTCTCATCCAACACGTCTATGATGTCAGATAAATTTATTCTGCAATTAATTCATTTAGTCTTGCAAAATGAGTCAGTTTGGCATGTTGTGAATCAGAACAGTTTAGATGCTTAATTTTGGGCCAAACTGAAGCAGGTGTTTGTGTTTCTTTCTCATTCTGAGTGAAATCACATCTGACAGCTTGTCTGGGTGATTGAAGATATGTGCCATCATCTTCTGTTTCTTATTTGTGTCTAACACGAACCAGGAGTAGATTCTCTATCTCATTTTTCGTTTGGTGATGGCTCACAGAAATTCTCACTTTTCAATCTCAGTTGGCCCACTTCTCCCTCTTTCTTTTGACTTTGAAAAGTGCCACTTTCGAGTGTCATCAGTCAAATGAAGGATGGCTGGCTTTCGAAACAGCATGGTTTCTGCATTTCTCACTCTTTCCCCAAAGCGAGGCTTATTGTGAGTTTTGTAGCGTGCCATGATGTTGCCAGGGCTTTATCATAAGTGTGTTTGTCACCAACATGCACAGAGATCTGCAGCGCCAGATGTCAGTATTTAGTTGAACTCTCTCTGGTTGCCTGGAAATCCTTATAGGCCATACTTTTAAACTGTCAAGCAGAAATAAAGATCTACAGTCAGACATAATCCAGAGATTACTTGTATTAATTTCTTTAATTTTGTGATGAGCATTTTCTTACTCTGTTTTGTTTCTCAGGTAGTCTTCTGGTAGCTTGTTCGCGCTTTGGGGCTTATGTATGTGGGACAGACATTGATTATAACACTATCCATGGAGTAGGTATGTCTTTTTGTTGTTGTTTTTTTAAGCATTTAAGTAATTTTCTCTTTCACTTCTTCAGTTTTTTTAAACAATGAAGGTTTAGTCA